>NC_081519.1:4309868-4317368 GCF_030273125.1 Centropristis striata | reverse complement strand
TTTGTTTCATTTTTAGTCATTTTTAGCCATTTTGTGTCTCTTTTGATCATTTGAATTTATTTCTCAAAACATTACCCCCCTCCCCCGGGTCCGTATGTTTTTTTTTTTTTACACCTTCTGGCTGTATGTAATATCCTCCAATATAATAATATATTTCAATGAGTTAAAAGGGTTAAAACTAGTCTCATCATCCCGCTACATGTGAGAAGTTAGTGTAAAAAAAAAAAAAAAACACCTTAAAAACTCCATTCTTTTGCCAACTTTTCCCAGCTACATAATGGCAAGGAAAAAAAAGAAAAAGGAAAAAAGTCCTCTTAAATTTTAAACAGCACTTTCCTTTTAGGATAAGCAAGGGTGAGTTTGAATCAGGGCTCCCATTGAAACGTCGCTCTGAGAGCTGTATGGAGCTGTCAGTCTCTCTTAGAGTGAAGCCATTAGAGCAGAGTTATACATCCACAGAGAGAGTGTGAGATGAAGATAGATGATAGATTACCTGACTGGTAAAATCCCTTTGTAACTCCGACTGGAGCAGATAGAGCTGTCAGTGACAGACGCCGGGAGAGATGGCAGCGCCAGATGAGAGGATCGGGATGAAAGGAAGGAGAACGGGAAGACGAGGGAATGATGGAGGAAGAGCGGGAGGATGAGGGGATAGCTGGCTGATCAGATAATTGATACATATGTAGGAAGAACAGATACATCAGGGAAACATTGGAGATAAGGAGATGGGACTTTATTTCCCACTAGTTTGTAGGTGGGGGGAAAAATCAATACAGCATAGAATCTCAATATTTTGCGTGACAATATTATATCGATTCATGGCCGACAAGTAGGGCCGGCTCTAGGAATAGGCAATTTAGGCGGTCGCCTAGAGCAGCTATTCTCAACCTTGGGGTCGGGACCCCAATTGGGGTCGTGAGATGATTTCTGGGGGTCGCCAAATAATTTTGGAAGTGTTCATGTGTTAATGTGTTTTAGTGTGTTTTTTGGTGAATAAATGTCTTTTTTTGTCATTTTGTGTGTTATTTGGTCATTTTATGTCTTTTTTTGATCATTTTGTGTGTTATTTGGTCATTTTGTGGTGAATTTATTTCCTTATTTTGGTAATTTTGTTTCCTTTTTTTGGGTCATTTTGTGTCTTTTTGGTCATTTTGTGTCTCTTTTGGTCATTTTGTGGCCTTTTTTGATCATTTTGTGGTCAATTTGTGTCTTTTTTGGTCATTTTGTTTCCTTTTTGGGTTCTGTGCGTGTGAGTTTCTGTTCAATGAGCGGGGGTCACGGACAACATGCATGTTAAATTGGGGGTCGCGACTCAAAAATGTTGAGAACTACTGGCCTAGAGCGCCATCTGCTGGAGGGGCGCCACCAGTCACCCAAAAAAAGCAAAACAATAATAATTTTCGATGCCCATTGTTGCCCTCCCTCAGTGTTTTGTCTTGAATATTATACATATTAACAAAATAAAGAAACAGATAAACAATGACATTTTGTCACTCGTGGTGCTGAGTCACGTGACATGTGGTCATTGCCTTGCCCCCCTTTAGACGATCAGACCGCTGTCACAGAGATCAGGTCAAGACAAGACTTCTTCATGACGTCAAAAAGACACAAAAGTGACCGAAAAAGACACAAAAAACCTACAAAATGACTAGAAAAAAAGATACAAAATGATCATAAAAGACAGAGAAGACACAAAATGACTAGAAAAAAAGACACAAAATGACCAAAAAAAGACACAACAACAGACACGAAATGACCAAAAAAGACACAAAACGACACAAAATAACAAAAAATGACACAACAACAGACACAAAATGACCAAAAAATACACAACAACAGACACAAATTGACCAAAAAAGACACAACAAAAGACACAAAAAAGACATGAAAAGGATAAAAAAATGGACAAAATAGTCCAAGACTCCATAGAGTTAACACAGTTAAGCACATTTTTCGCGGGGTTTACACTTTCATTGTCTCTCTTGTCTCTAACTTTGTTAGCGTCTCCAGCTGTGCTTCTTTGCGAATTTACTTTTAAGTTAATAATTCTATAGAAAGACAGTTGTATTATATAGCCTGGTTGGCACCATGGGCAAACAAAAACGGGAGTTCCACCCTCCATTAAAAACAGCAAGCGGGCCTTTGATATTTCAATATTTCATCAGGATATCGTGTCGGGAAGTTGTTGAAATAACGCTGCAAAGTTGGGCTTTCTTTAATGTTTCATTGAGATCTCATCAAAATTGAGAGCAGTGAAGCTTAAAATTGAGGAAAGTTTGATAAAATGCTGCAGTTGTTGTCGTCCATACATGTTTGATATCAGTTCAGTTCAGTTTGACTGAATACTTTGTTGCAGTTAAACAGTTAAATCACAACACTCACCATATCGTAAAATGAGATTCGATGATGAGATGAGATCTGAGCTCTGAGTTCAAATAATAAGGCATCTAAATCAGAAGGAAACAGAAACAAAACTAACAAAACAAAGATGAAATTGCATTTTTTTAGAGCATGGATCCAATCCAACTTAGTACCGGAAAGTTTGCATTAGGATGTGGCCATGATGGAAAGAGAGGAGAAAGAGGAATGGATAAAATGTAAAGAATAAATCATTAAAAGATGGATGAGGAGAAGAATAGATGCAGAGATCTATATTCTGGTTATAAGGCCTCAGATAACCCGCATGTCTGTCCTCCAAGTTTCTGAGACACGTTGCGATGTTCTCGTCCACTGTCGTGTTTCCGATTGGATCTTTTTTTTTTTTCCCTGCAATGTCTCTTCTCAGAGTTAATCTAGTTGGCTCCTTTTCCTCCTTGTTTCTCCTTAGAGTAGATTGGATTGGCTCGTTCTATTCCTGGGCTCTCTCTTGAGACAATCTAACAATCTGTTCTTTCTCCTCAGTGCGTCTTTGGTTCTTTTTTTGGGTGCTTTCCCAAACTGATCCATTACCTTCACTATGGAGAGTTGGTAAACAAGAAGCAACTAAACAGTGACCCAGTCTCTCAGCAAAGTAAAAAACTAACAAATGAACAAATCATCAAATGAAACTTTTCAAACCATTCCACTGTGATCTCAGTGTGTTTAAAACTCTCATATGTTTACCAAATACACCAAAAATAAGCCTAAATATGCTTTTTTTGCTCACAGTGGGGGTTTAACTCTATGGAGTCTTGGGCTATTTTGTTGGTTTTTGGCTCTTTTTTCATTCTGCCTGTATATGCAACTTAAATAATGATCACCATGATCATCTTTTTCAGCACAACCTCACCTGATTATTATTATTTTGTCATTTCGACTTACTGGATCAACATTTTGAAACACAAAAAAACACCAACACACACACACAAAATACAAAAAAACCCATAAAAAAACAAAAACATACATAAAAATTACAAAAAACACAAATAAACACACAAAAGCACAATTTTGTTTTTACAAAAAACCACACACTGTTTTTTTTTTTTTAAAAAACACACCAAAAACACACAGAACACACACAATAAATTACAAAAAACACAAAAAAATACTAAAAACACACAAAAATACCCCCAAAACACACAAAACCACACAAAAAAACAGTTAACACTGAAGATTGCATTAAAAATGTTGGAACGCACACTACAAAATTAGAAAAATCTAAGTAAAAATAAAAGTAAAATCATGTTACACTTGGTCGTGGTGATTTTTACTTTTGCTGAAAAAGAGTTGACCGGATCAGTTAGCCGCTAGCCGCTATCATCAGTTAGCCGCTAGCATCAGTTAGCCGCTATCATCAGTTAGGCGCTAGCATCAGTTAGCCGCTAGCTTTCACTAATGACCGAATGACACTTCTTTTCACAACAAAGAAATAAGAGTTATCAGAACTATTGTCCCTTGTTGTGAACCCCAACTTAAAGATATAAGTAACAACAACTCACCAACTTGTTTTTGAGCAGACAACTGGCTTCCTTTGTTGTGCTAACTTACATTATTGCCCTAAATGTCAATAATTTATACTTCCAAGTTGTACCAACTTAAATCACTGTTTTAGGCCAAAAAATACAAGTTGGCTTTTTTGCAGTGCATTTATATTGTTAATATCAGTAGATCTGCTGTGTGAGAGAGAGATTAATTTGAATATCAGTGGAGCAGAAACTACTCTTTACCAGCCGTTATCACTCTTTTAAATGCGTGTTTATAGGATTAGTCGAAACAACATCAGATCTTATTCCTTTATGCCCTTTTCTGACTTTAAACTCTCCCCGATACACAATAAACACACAAACACACACAACACACAAAAACACAATGCAAATGGACGTGGAGGCTCTTATCTGTGTCTAGCTATTCCAAAGAGAAGCAAGCAAACAGCAGATTGAATGAATAACACACACACACACACACACACACACACAACACATTCTTGTACTTCTATCTTTGTGAGGACCCTCATTGGAACAGTGAATTCCCTTGCAAGGTTATAATAGTTTTGGATAGTTTTGGATAGTTTTTTTTTTTTTTTTTTTAGTTTTAGTTTTTTGTATTGGGGTATTTGTTGGGTGGGAGATTAAAAGAGGTCACAGTAAATTTTGCCTTTATTTCCTTTGTCTTATCCATCTTCATTATGTATGAAAAAAGTTGACAAAGACGCAAACGATGGACATTTTCATTATTATTATGTTAGTTAGTTTTGTAACCACACAATACAGTTTCAGTTTATTATAATTTTTTTGTAACCTTTACCTTGTACCTTTAAAGAAGTGAGGACCGACCGAAATGTCCTCACTTTGCAAAAATGTCCTCACTCTGTTGGTTAAAAACGTGTCCTGGTCCTCACTATGTAGGAAGTACAAGAACACACACACACACACACACACACACACACACACACACACACACGATTTATCAGGGGGAGCAATAAATGCCCATTTTTAAGACCAAGCCACCATATAAAAGCCTTGGATCACAGAAGTAATGGGTCCCTGTAGGCCAGTGATAACTCTCTCTGTTTATGTGTGAGTGTGAGTGTGTGTGTGTGTGTGTGTGTGAGCGAGAGAGAGACTGAATGGGACAAACACTGAGAGAAAGGCAATAATGCCTGAAAATGACAGACAACCTGGAAGAAAAGAGGGGGGGAGCAGCAGCAAGATATCACTGACAGCCTCTGTTTCATTTTCCATCTCTGCCAGCTCCATCGAATCTGAGCCTCTCATGTGTTTCTTGCTTCATTTGCAGTTAGTGGTTAGATTATAGACCCCACTTCCAGCTGTGGGCTCTATATTACTGTGTGTGTGTGCCTCTGAGGCCGCTGCCGGTGTGTATGTGTGTGTGTGTGTGTGTGTGTGCGCCCACCTGTGTGTGTCTTTACAAAGCAGCGTTGATTCAGAGTTATAAAAATAGCCGTAATGTTCCCTGAGTGATTTTCTCCTTGAGGCGCAGGGAGAGGAAATAGAGAAATAGGTGATAAGTCGTATACAGCAGTAGTTCTCAACCTTTTGAGTGGCGACCCCCAATTTAATATGTATGATCCGAATCTCACAGTTCAGATCAGACAAACTCAGTTGATACGACCGATTTTGGACAAATAATGAAGCAGACAACAACTAAAACATCTCTCTGTCTGTGCATTTATATATATGTTTTTATATTTTATTGTTACTTTTAATTGAAGTCCTTTGCTATCAGTTTAAAGGTCCATTCTGACCTCCTGAGTGTGTAACAGTCAGCTTCAAGCCAGAGACTCCTTGGAAAGTAACAACTTGATACTTTGGGATTTGTCAGAAAAGACACAAAATGACCCAAAAAAGAATCAAAATGACCACAAAATGACACAAAATGACTCAATAAAGACACAAAATGACCAAGAAGGACACAAAAATGACAAAAAAAACACAAAATGATCAAAAAAAGACACAAAATGACCAAGAAGGACACAAAAAGGCAAAAAACCCACAAAATGATAAAAAAAGACACAAAATGACCAAAAAAAGACACAAAAATGACAAAAAAACACAAAATGATCAAAAAAAAGACTCAAAATGACAAAAAAAAAGACACAAAATGACCAAGAAGGACACAAAAAAAAAAAAAAAAACACAAAATGATAAAAAAAAAAGACACAAAAATTATCAAAAAAGACACAAAATGACCAAAGACACGAAAAAACATTAACACAGCTGACTTCCAAAATGATTTGGCGACCCCCAGAAATCATCTCGCGACCCCAACTGGGGCCAGGACCCCAAGGTTGAGAATACCTGGTATATAGTGTAGGCAGAGAGGAAACTATTATCTCTGTTTGAAGCTTATTTTTATGGTCAGGGGCCGTCGCAGCCAATAGGATCCACCGACTGAAGTGATGGTAGCAGACAAACTTAACCCTAACTTAACCCTTTATCGGGCAAAATAAAATCTACCATATAAGAGGGTTCCATCCAGTTCTATCATTTGATACTAAATCTATTTGAGCTTGTCTCCAGTTTTACTTGGTCTATCATCATCAAACTGAAACTGGCCTCATGGAGTTTACAGCCAGAACTTTAGAGGTAAATAAGTGTTTTCATTTGCATTTAACAAACTTTTTTGGAGTCCGTGTTGTTGATGGCTCTAATGCACTATGGAAAATAGTTGAAGAGCCATAAGTTGCCGCAGATAAATGCAGGAATAACGGCTTCATTTCTGCACACTTTCTGCTATATGAGAGACAATTGGTGCATGAAATTCCTGTCAATATTTCAAAAGCACAGATTGTTCTATCAATAACAAGCTTCTACTCTGGAAGCACATGCCATTGGATGACTCAACTTTATGAAATGCACCTTTTAAAGAAAAAACAGTGAAGGCCTCAGAAATAATTCCACACATATAATGATGCATGGCAGAGGGTAATGAACACAGCTTAAATATTCCATCAACAGCAACACAGCACACCTAATCTTGTTTATAGGTAGATAGAGACAGGCTCACTGAAGGGCACATGGACACCAGCATCAGCAAATATAAATAGGCAAGCGTGAAAGTGGCATTTATGCACACAGCGCTGCATGCACGAACTCCTGCACAGACATGGAGACGTGTTATTCTTATTGTTTATTGATGGCAATCTGTAACAGCAGTAAACCTGCAGGAGTGAAACATGGCTGTGCCGTTAGTTTATCGTGGCCTCGGTGGTGACCAGCATCGACTACATGAAATTTTAATGCTAAGTTTTAAACACAGTCATATGCAGCACCTGGAGAAATAGACCTGAGAATAATAAGGGAGTGAAACCTGCAGGCTGTAAATGAACAGAACTTCATACGATGTGACTGTTTTATTCTTTAGATTAAGGGTGTCAAACTCGCGGCCCGCGGGCCAGTTGCGGCCCTCGTGGCGGTATTTTGTGGCCCTCACCTTGATATGAAGGTTAATGTGAGTTTTATATGAATGGCACTTTACTGTGTTGTGTGTGGAAGATCCCTTTATTTACTTTTTTTGGTAATTTTGTGTCGTTTTCTTATAATTTTGTGTCTTTTTTTTAAA
>NC_081519.1:4237368-4304868 GCF_030273125.1 Centropristis striata | reverse complement strand
TTTTTGTAATATTACTGTAAAATGATATTTGCACTGTTGATTTCATGTTTAAGATTGTCATTTTATTCCATATTTTACTGTAAAAAATAAAAAGTTTTTCCATCAAAAGAAACTCTGTTCTGCCAAATAATTGACAAGAAAATACTTTATAAATGCTGCATAAATTTAAAAGTTAACCGTTAAATATTACAGTATATTTCTGTTGGAGATATGGTGTTTAGTACATTTAAAAATATTTTTACAGAAAACAAATGCAAAAATTATAGTGATTGCTCTTATATTACAGTATCTTTTTGTACCAAACATGGTGCCAGAGTATTTTACAGTGGAGTAATGTATTTTTTTTTAAATGTAAAAAAAATACTGTTTTGGCTGACATATGCATTTACAGTGTTTCATTGTTACTAAACTGAATTAACTCATTTATCATTTTACATCTTTTACTGTCGTGGTTTAGCAGTTTTTCACTGTAAAATCTACAGACATTTTTTACAGTGTACTGGCATTTATGTGCATTTATTTGACTTTTTGAACTTTATTTTATAACACCTAACCTTGAACTTTAAGCCTTAACCTTTAGAGAAGTAGTTTTGTAGCCTAAGGAAACTCTGGCCTGCTTAAACGTGACAAAACTGAAAGTGAAATGTAACGAGTGGGATGATAATCCCTCCAGAAACGCCCACTCCATACACTGTAATAAATTATTCTGTAGTCATTTCATTTCATTTAATATATTTGATAAAATGTATTAAATATAAATGCATCCTTGATTTTGAGTCAGTTGTTTAAGTAACTTTAATACAAAAATATTTGAGATAGAATCTACTTTTTTTGATCACATTAAATATAATCTTTATGTGTATGTTATTCTAAATCAAGAGAATTTTGAATGAATCCAACACAATAGAATTAGTCCGTTTTTAATTGACAGGCATTTCCTGTTAAGTTATTAACTCAACTTGTTACGTAGTTAGATTTAATAAATAATATTGCGTGCAATCTGTTGCCTCAATTTTATTGAGTAGCTATTGTTTGTTTTGTTTACTGTGTGTGTGTGTGTGTGTGTGTGTGTGTGTGTGTGTGTGTGTGTTTGTGTGTGTGTGACAACAACAAAAAACTAATACATCAGCAGCTTAAAAAGAGTAGATGTCCCCTTTTCTTTCTTTCTTTTCCTTCTGTTGAAAGCTTTCATTTTTATCCATTTCCTCCTTTTTCGGCTCTTCCAATTTTTCTCCATTTTCCCACTTTAAGGTTTCTCTTCTTTTTCTTTCCTCCATCTATCCACCTTCTTTTAGTCCTTTCACCCTCTCTTTAGTGATACATAGTGACACCTTGGGCCTGCACACACACACTTACACACACACACACATTGACAGATGAGGCACCCGAGGGCAGAGCGAAACACAAGACCTCTCCCATCCATCGTCTCCAGAGTCAGCAGTCACATGCTCTTCCTTCGATCTCCTATAGGTCAACCCCCCGCTGACCCACACAGCAGGGGCTTTGGGGATTTAGGGTTCCCACGGGTCAGATCCAGCACAGGGATTTACTGTACAGGGTTACGTGTCTGTAGTTGTGTGTGTGTGTGTGTGACTTATAGGCTCCGTATTGATTAGCTATCTATGAGGAAACAGAGAGGTTTTCCCTCGAGGCCTGATCGATAACGCCAATCTCCGTGTCTTTACCAGCTTATTAGGAAAGGATTATAGTGGCTTTAGCATGGCCTGCAGGTGTGTGTGTGAGAGAGACACGGCTCATCCATTTCTTCCCTATTTAACAGCAGAAAACTCAATGAACACGCTGCAAAGGCTGAATACAGATAGGTGTGTAGGTACACTGCAAAAAAGCCAACTTGTATTTTTTGTCCTAAAACAGTGATTTAAGTTGGTAAAACTTGGAAATATAAATTATTGACATTTAGGGCAATAATGTAAGTTAGCACAACAAAGGAAGCCAGTTGTCTGCTCAAAAACAAGTTGGTGAGTTGTTGTTACTTATATCTTTAAGTTGGGGTTCACAACAAGGGACAATAGTTCTGATAACTCTTATTTCTTTGTTGTGAAATGCGGGAAAGCGGTGAAATTCGGTCATAGTGAAAGCTAGCGGCTAACTGATGCTAGCGGCGCTGCTTGTTACAGCTACAAGAGTAGCCATTAGCGTATCAATGCTAACTCAAAATTGTGGTCGCAACATTAGCTGACATTTCATAGCGGCGTTACAATCGTGCCAATTCAGCACATTGCAGAAGTGAGCAGAAGTAAGGATTAACAGTTATTACAATGTAAAATTATAAGTCAGTACAATTTACAGTTGAGTTGACAAAAATCTGAATTCAAAGTTTGTTGCCTTGAAATTGTGAGTTCACCCAACTTTTCTTTTTTTGCAGTGTATGCACTTGCGTGACTTTTTGGGGTTCAACCTAAATGATTAAATAGATTTGTTTGATATTGGAATAAATTATACTTACCCTCTGGAGTCCACGAAAGCATAGAAGCACGACTTCTTCATGACATCAACACGTAAAAACGTTCAGCAGCATGTTTCCCTGCTGTCAGTTGAACTCTAAAGTTTTTGATTTTCCACAAGTTTGCATGTCCAATTTAGTGCGTCAACTCTTTTTCAGCAAAGGTAAACAACAATAAAAACACCCCAACCAAGTGCAAAGTGTTATTTTCCCTTATTTTTTATATAGATATTTTCAAATGCAAAAAAAGAAAGAAAAAGACTTGAGTGGTTTATACAGACATAATGAAAAGGAGTCAAAATAGCCCCAAACTCCAAAGGGTTAAATGGGTTGTTTGATATTGCAATAACTTATACTTAAAGGTTGTTTTCCTGCTGGTAGGGGCGTCAGATAAAAAGAAAGCTCACACTGGTTATTATTAAGGGGAATAAAGACTGATATTGTTGTTTACAGTTGTGTCAGCATGCATTTAGCTAATACAATACGTGTCTGATTGACAGGTCCTCAAGTGAGAACTAACGTCTTGCTGAATGTTAACGAGTCAGTCTATTAATTGTGTGTTTTTCATGTGTTTTTTGTATTTTGTTGTGCTTTTTTTGAATTTTTGTATTTTTTGTGTTTTTTTATGTGTTTTTTTTTTCATTTTTGTGTATTTTCATGTGTTTTTTTTTTCATTTTTGTGTTGTTTTTAAGTGTGTTTTAGGGGGGGGGGTTTCTTTGTGTGTTTTAATGTTTTTTTGTAAAAAAAATATGTGTTTTTGTGTGTTTTTTATGGGGTTTTTGTGTGTTTTTTGTCATCGTTTTGTTCAAAAAACTACACACTGGTTATTATTAAGGGGAATAAAGACTGGTGTTGTTGTTTACGGTTGTGTCAGCGTACATTTTGCTAATACAATACGTGTCTGATTGACAGGTCCTCAAGTGAGAACTAACGTCTTGCTGAATGTTAACGAGTCAGTCTATTAATTAACAGGAAACGGGCCGATCCATCCGCTTCAATTTGCTGATGCGAGTCAGTGTAAAAGCTCTGAGGTGCTTCAGACGGAGCAGGCAGCCAAAAACATGTTCCTCTATCTGATCCAGATAGTTTCACTTCAGGGTCCCTTAACTCATTCATAATAAACCTCATCTCCCACTCAGCATCTTTATCCCCACCTGAGAGCCTAATTAACATGTGGATGTGTGTAGAGTTAAGTTTATCTCTTGTTTTTACCAACATCCAGCCTCATGTTCACACCGCTCAGCTTCCCACTAGAGACACTTTTTTAAACTTTATTTATTTTTACTAGTGACGTCTTAGCAGCGCCTCTTCATCACAAAGCTGCTGACTTTACCACATTCTATATAGTCCTAGTTGGACCATTTCAGGAGGTTTTCCTCCTCTTCTATAAGCTTTGGCTGAGTCAGAAACTATTGACAAAAGGAGCCTGTAAAGCTCACAATGTTGGGGATAATGGGATAAACAAATAAACCTGATTTGACTCAACCCTTTGGAGTTTTGGGCTATTTTGTCGGTTTTGACTCCTTTTCATTCATGTTGGTATCATTATTTTCAGCACATCCTCACCTATATGACCTGATTATTTTTTTGCATTTTGACTTACTGGATCAACATATTGAACACAAAAAACCCCACATAAAAACACAGAAATCACACAAGAAAACACACAAAAACATAAAAATACATACAGAAAACACATAAAAACACACAAAGAAATACAAGAACACAGATTAAAAACACAGAAATTACAAAAAAACACAAAAAAAACTGTAAACACAAAAGATTGCATTAAAAATGCTGAATGCATTTTCTTTCCTTAACCCATTTAAGCCGGGAAAGTGGATACATCGTTTTGTAGTATTTGTAGTTTTTTCCACCTATTTTCGGTCTCTTGGCCAATGAAATGTATCAGAATACATGTGGGAGTGTCACAATGCATCATGGGACTTTTCCAGAACTTTGAAATCATCACCAAAAAAAGACACAAAATTATTTAAAAAAGACACAGAATTACCCAAGAAATACACAAAATCATTAAAAAGACACAGAATTACCCAAGAAATACACAAAATGACCAAAAATAACTCAGAACTGTTGTTTCTTTACTCAGCTGCTTCAGTTTGATCCATTTCTGTGGTAGTTTGTCAGAGATATGAACACAGTTGAGATTTATTGGGATTTTTGTATCCAAACTCTCAAAAGCCAAAGAGCTAAAGTGAATAATGCAAACTGTGATTTGTTTTTTTACTTTTGCACTGAAGTTTCACCAATGGTCTGCTAACATCAATGTTTACCTAAAGCGGTTTTGCGAACATAAAATTTAAGTTGCTTCCAAACCTTTGGCCTGTAGTTTTTACAACAACAGCCAAACACCAAGCAAGTGCAACAACACAAGACATTGCAAACCAGCTAATATTGCTAACTGGTCCAACAGAAAGAAGACCAGCTCGTCTTTTGTCTTGCAGTCTTTTATTTCACAAAGCTCACGCCAACATCTGAAAGCCAGTCTGAGATGGACTCTTGTTCGGAGGCTTCTTGCCCGTCCAGGTTCTCTTTAGTTTCCTGACTTGGATTATTGGAGAGGCTGCTGAGCGGTTCTGTCGCCCGGTCGCTTGGCTCCGACTGAGGCACAACAACAGTGATGCTACCTGCCAGCTTCCCGCTTGAAACGTCGTCCAAGCGATCTAAAGAGCTTATGCTGGAGGTGTAAACACTCCCATGGCTAGCTGAGCTAACTAGCTGTTGGCAGCTAGAGCTTCTGCTTCTGCTCCTGGATAAAAACAAATAATTTACATCACACAACAATATCTTTTCGACTTTTTCCTGCATGTAATCCTGTGTTGTAATCGTGGCATCATGTTGCAGGCTGCCATTGTACAACTCCAATTTGGGACATTTTCTAAAACTAGTGCAGTACCCGTAGGACGTATGTGTTCATATACTGGCAGATTAAGTGGATTTTCCAATTATGGCCAAAGTGGGATGTACCATGATGTGTGATACTCTTAATGCGTAGTGTTAATATACAAAGTGTATATTGGGTAATACATGGATGTACATTGAGATATAAAGAGACACAGAAATAATTATTTTAAGAAAAAGAAACTTAATCATTCAACATGGTTAGACATATATACAGATATAAGAGGGGATATGTTTACACAGAGCAGAGAGGAGAGGACAGGAGAAGCTGGAAATATCACAATACTTCATTATGTACAATATGTGAGGAAAACTGTTTTGCTAAGTCTTTTTTAGACATTTTGTGTCTTTTTTTATGATATTTGTGTAATTTTTGTGTAATTTTTTGGTCCTTTTGTGTCATTAGTTTGGTCATTTTGTGTCTTTTTTGTTCATTTTGTGTCATTTTTGTTCATTTTGTGTCTTTTTTGTTCATTTTGTGCCTTTTTGTATCTTTTTATGGTCATTATTTGGTGTTAATATACATTTTATTTATATAAGTGTATATTGGGTAATACATGGATGTACATTGTGTAGATCTCACGGTTCAAAAGTGTGGTTAGATGGCTGTAAGAATTATTTATAATTATCATCGATAATTATTAATTATAATAAATGATATGACTTGACTTGCTCCAAGTCAAAGCTTGTTGGGGCATCACCACTCTGTAAAACAGAGAAAAATATAGCCAATCCACCCAAATCAGTCTCATAAAGTTACTAAACTATCAATTTGCAACACTGATTAATAATTATGAATAGAATTATAATCAAATGAATTAATATTTAGTAATGGTTGAAGGAATCGTGAATTCTTGTCATAGAAGAGGCTAGCATATCGTTCAGATATATGCCCTAGACACACACACACACACACACACACACACACAGATGCTTCTTGCTTGGACCGGATGCAATAATTTGCTAATCGTTTGTGACAGTAAATATACACTCTTTATTCTGAATTTGATACGTTCACAGTTTTTATTCATGTTTTCTGCAGCGTCCCAACTTCTTTGTAATCAGGGTTGTATTATTGTGATGACTATTCTGGAAGAACAGGCTTTTTTAAGACACAGAGAAGAAGAGTTAGTGTGTAAGAAAAGTTGACAGAACATTAGGATGAAGTAAAAAAAAAAAAAAAAGAAGAAGAAACCAGCCTCAGGAGCTGCGTGATGGACGTTTCCAGGCCACATGCGGACACAAACTGTCTCACTTCGCCATCAAATCACTTCTCTATCGGCGGATTTCAAAAACCCCGTCGAAATTACAAATGTAAACCAAGCTCTTAGATGCTTAAAGAACTGCAGGAGATCCTCGCTCAGAGCTCAGAGGACATCTTAATCCAAAACACGACAGACACAAAACATCCGATAAGGAGAATGAAAGAGAGATTTAAGAGCTACACAGACTAAAAAAACCAGCCGGCTTTGAGCAGAGACCCCAGGGAGCCATTTGAGCACATCGTACTCTGTGAACATCTTGCATCGCCGTCGTGTTTCAACAGAAAATCTGGGGATGTAATTGATCTATTAAAGAGTGATTTAGTCTGTGCTGCTTTCTGCTTTGTTGCACAAACTGCTTTTATGTCTGATCCTCAAAACGCCCTTGTTTTGTAAAAAAAAGTTTGTTATGTAGATAGAAAGTTTTTTCCTCCTTCTGCTGAGAACAGTTTAAGTCCTTTGATGGAGATGTAGATAATATGCAAATTATATTACATTTTATGCATACTGCACAGACACAGTCCTACCTGTGTTAATTCATGGAGGCTGTTAAATCAAATCGAATCAAAATTACTTTATTTCTCCCCGAGGGTAAATGCAGTTAGTCGGGTAGAATCTCTGTTAGGATGAGACAGTCTGATGGCTGGAGGAGAGAAGGATCTTTTGTATCTCTCGGTTCTGTAACAGACCCAAATTTAATATGCATGTTCTCTGTGACCACCGCTCACTGAACAGAATCTACACACACGGTTCAGATCACAGAAAAAAGGAACAAAATGACCAAAAATAGACACAAAATGACAAAAAAAAGGAAACAAAATGACCAAAAAAGACACTAAATGATCAAAAAGACACAAAATGACCCAAAAAAGAAACAAATTGACCACAAAATGATCAAAAAAAGACACTAAATGACCAAAAAAAGACACATAAATGACTAACAAAAAGACACAAAATGACCGAAAAAGACACAAAATGACAAAAAAGATACAAAATGACTAAAAAAAGGAAACAAAATGACCAAAAAAGATACAAATTGACCACAAAATGATCAAAAAAGACCCAAAATGACCAAAAAAAGACACTAAATAACTAAGAAAAAGACACAAAATGACCCAAAAAAGACACAAAATGACAAAAAAGATACAAAATGACCAAAAAAAGGAAACAAAATGACCAAAAAAGACACAAATTCACCACAAAATGTTAAAAAAAAAGACAAAATGACCAAAAAAGACACTAAATAACTAAGAAAAAGACACAAAATGACCCAAAAAAGACACAAAATGACAAAAAAGATACAAAATGACCAAAAAAAGGAAACAAAATGACCAAAAAAGACACAAATTCACCACAAAATGTTAAAAAAAAAGACAAAATGACCAAAAAAGACACAAAATGACCAAAAAAAGACGCAAAATGACCAAAAAAAAGACACAAAATGACTAAAAAAAGAAACAAAATGACCAAAAAATGGAAACAAAATGACCAAAAAAAGACACAAATTCACCATAAAATGATCAAAAAAGACACAAAATGACCAAAAAAATACACAAAATGACAAAAAAGATACAAAATGACAAAAAAAGACACAAAATGACTAAAAAGACACAAAATGACCAAAAAAGAGATTAAATTACCCAAAAGACTAAAACACTCTAACACAGTGGAGACAGAGCTGACTTCCTAAATTAGTTGTTGACCCCCAGAAATCATCTCACGACCCCAATTGGGGTTGGGACCCCCAGGTTGAGAACTACTGATGTAGAGGACAGCATCATTCACTCCGATGTGTCGTTTGTATTCAAGCCCTCTAATAAAAACATCCTCAGCCCTGGTGGGAATTGAACCTCCACCCTCCCAGTGTTGGGGCTGTAATCATCCCAGTGAGCTCCAGTTTCTCTCTTCTTTTTTTTCCACATAAAGTTGCTGCAACATTTGCTTTGTCACTGTGAATTATTTCTTTTATTTGCCTCTTAAATTCCCCTTTGCCGCTAGGTGTTGGCCAAGTGTCAAAAATTCAGCTTTTGTATTTTGCACAAATGAAGAGAAGCCAGCCAAGCGCAATGTAAACCAATGTAAAAGCATTATGGAAGCTATTTACCAGGTTTGTGAAGAGTGACAAAGTCCCCCAGGCACACACACACACACACACACACACACACACAAACACACACTCAGACACACACACTCAGACACACCACCTGCTCCATTTGCTGTAATAGGGGTAAATGAATTAGATTTTGATGCTTTAAAAGCTTTTTCTTTAGGCTCATATTGAAAGTAAATTCCACTCTAATGGTGAGGTGTCTGTGTTTACAAGCCACCGGTGATAGAGAGAGACGGAGAGAGAGAGAGAGAGAGAGAGAGAGGAGGCTGGATTATAAATGGATTTGAGAAAAGGGACAGAAGGGATGGAGGGGACGGAGTGAAGGTGCAGAGGAGAGAAGAGCAAAAGGAAAGTGCTCACATTCAGACGGATAAATGAGTTGTTTGCATTCACGGCTTGGCCTGTTGCTCCGATAATGGCACTTCACTTATTGATTTGTCACTTATCAAATTACTAAGAGAAGCTCAGAGACAGAGAGAGAAGGACAGTGTCATCATCGTATGAGGAAAAACAAGAAAAACAAGAGATGATAAAAAGATTTTGAAGTGGAAGAAAGCTCACTATTATCACTTATCACTTCATTGTAAATATTATCTGTGTGTTTTTGCTCTTGAAATCACATTTGGAAACTCTACATATTGTCGAGATAAAACTGGACCACCAGAGAGATGATGTGAACATATAAAACAGCAAAATCACCAAAAATTGTACCTGGTTTCTGCATTTATCTAAGTGTGCATATAAAATGCAAATGTTGCATAAGCATACATACAAAAGAAAAGTTGGGTGAACTCAAAATGACAAAACAAACTTTGATAAAATTTTAAGTTGGACAATTAAACGAAATATTGTAAATTTTGTTTTTCAGTTTGCTCAACTCTGAATTTCTCTGGCGCGATTGTAACGCCGCTATGAAATGTCATGTTGTGACCACAATTTTGAGTTAGCATTGATACGCTAATGGCTACTCTTGTAGCTGTTACAAGCAGCGCCGCTAGCATCAGTTAGCCGCTAGCGTCAGTTAGCCGCTAGAGTCAGTTAGCCGCTAGTATCAGTTAGCCGCTAGCATCAGTTAGCCGCTAGTATCAGTTAGCCGCTAGCATCAGTTAGCCGCTAGCTTTAGCTAATGACCGGATTTCACAACAAAGAAATAAGAGTTATCAGAACTATTGTCCCTTGTTGTGAACCCCAACTTAAAGATATAAGTAACAACAACTCACCAACTTGTTTTTGAGCAGACAACTGGCTTCCTTTGTTGTGCTAACTTACATTATTGCCCTAAATGTCAATAATTTATATTTCCAAGTTTTACCAAATTTAATCACTGTTTTAGGCCAAAAAATACAAGTTGGCTTTTTTGCAGTGTAGACTGTATATAAAGATGGATGACTCGTGTCCACTACGTCCCATTGGACAAAAATGAAGCCGAAATATCTCAGGTGCTGCTCTGGTGACATCATTTGGAGCCAGAGTTTGTGCATTATAAGGTAGATATAAAGGATGAGACACACGTTTACATCTGAAAGTAACAAACAAATAAAGATAAAGACAACTATAAACAGTATACAGGCAGCTATAGGAATATATGAATGGATGGATGGATAGAAGGATGGAGATGAAAATAAATGTAAATAAATGAGTTTTGGCGGAAATCCAAATGAGCAGAAACAATGAGGGCATGATGAAACAAGAGGAATCCTGCAGCTTTTATTCTACAGGAATTACGTACAGTACAAGTGTGTGTGTGTGTGTGTGTGTGTGTGTGTGTGTGTGTGTGTGTGTGATGATGATGATGATGCAGGGCCATTACACATTCAGGACACAGAGCATATGGGTTCCAGCCGTGTGTGTGTGTGTGTGTGTGTGTGTGTGTGTGTGTGTGTGTCCTCAGGGGGAATGGGCTGTACTAAATGTGTGAAATGGTCCGAGCCCTGATGTGTGTGTTTGTGTGTGTGTGTGTGTGTGTGTGTGGCTCCAGTGGTTCCCTTCGCCGTGTCTCTGATGATGACGATGACGATGATGATGATGATGATGAAGAAGATGAGTCATTTTACTCAACAACAACAGAATATTTTGTCATCTGACACGAGTCACATCTGCCCCACAGCTGATGCTCCTCATCGCCTCTTTCCTCTTTCCTCTTTCCTCTTTCCTCACCTCCTCACCTCCTCACCTCCTCACCTCCTCACCTCCTCACCTCCTTTCCTGTCTCCTTCTCATTCTCTAAGTCAGCTATTCTCAACCTTGGGGCCCCCTAGGAGATGATTTCTGGGGGTCGCCAAATCATTTTGTGTCTTTTTTGGTGATTTTGTGTCTTTTTTTTTTGGTCATTTTGTGTCTTTTTTTGATCATTCTGTGGTCATTTTTGGTCAATTTGTGTTTTTTTGTAATTTTGTTTCTTTTTTTAGTCATTTTGTGTCTTTTTTTGGTCATTTTGTGTCTTTTTTGGACATGTTGTGTCTCTTGTGGTCATTTTGTGTCTTTTTTTATCATTTTGTGTCTCTTGTGGTCAATTTGTGTCTTTTTTTGCTCATTTTGTTTCTTTTTTGGGTGATCTGAACTGTGCGTGTGAGATTCTGTTCAGTCGCAGACAACATGCATGTTAAATTGAGGGTCACGACTCAAAAAAGGTTGAGAACTACTGCTCTGTACGACCTTCTCTCTCTTCCTCTCGTTCAACACTCAGTTCATGATACTCTACAGAGTTATACAATCTTTTATCAGTATAATATGTTCCTCTTCCTCCTCTTGGCCTTTGTATTGATTCCACTTCTTTCCATCTATATTTGAAAAGCTGTGATGATGAGAGAAAGATAAGTAGAGAAATACACATTTGAAGCAACCTGCTGCAGCTAATGGAGGAGAAATGACAGTGAGCACGTCCTGTCACCATCATAAGTAGGACGATGGGGTCTTTGTGTGTGTGTGTGTGTGTGTGTGTGTAGAACCTTCTTGTTTTTAACTGGCTTCCCACGCCTTTCATGATCAGTTTTCTGCTCCTGTAAAGGGACTCGATAACTCCCCTGGCCTCCCACACACACACATAGAGACACATTAACACACACACACACACACATAGAGACACATTAACACACAAACATACAGTAAGGCAGGGGTCAAAAAATTACAAAAAAAGACACAAAATGACTGAAAAAACACTAAATTACTTAAAAAAGACACAAAATGACCAAAAAAAGACCCGTAATTACTAAAAAAGACACAAAATAATTTTTTAAAAAGTCACAAAATGACCCCAAAAAGACACAAAATGACCAAAAAGACAAAAAATGACAGAAAAAACTACACTTACTTACTTAAAGAAGAAACAAAATGACCAAAAAAAGACACAAAATTATTTAAAAAGACACAAAACATTTTTAAAAAGACAAAATTACAAAAAAAAGACACAAAATAACTAAAAAAAGACACAAAATTATTTTAAAAAGACACAAAATCACCAAAAACAGACGCAGAACTACCAGAAAAAAAACAGAATTACCAAAAAAGACAAAATTATTAAAAGAAGACACACTAAATAACTAAAATGACACAAAATGACACAAAAAAAAAAAATTACTTAAAGAAGAAACAAAATTACCAAGAAAAGACAACATTATTAAAAAAAAGACACAAAAGTTACCAAAAAATGACATAAATTACAAAAAAGACACAAAAGATGCCAAAAAAAGACACAAATTACAAAAAAAATACACAAAATTACCAAAAAAGTAATTAAAGGGACCTTCCACACACAACACGGTAAAGTGCCATTCATATAAAACTCACATTAAACTTTCATATCAAGGTGGGGGCCACAAAATATCATCACGAGGGCCACAATTGGCCCGCGGGCCGCGAGTTTGAGACCCATGCAGTAAGGAGTTCAGTTGGTTAGACTGTAAATGTTTGTTTTCCTTCGTTATACCCAAGAAATAACTCTGTTCTGCACATGTTCACTTATATATCATAAACCATCAGAAATAATTTAGATTCTTTACAGTCATTTACTGGATGTCAAAACATTTTTATGAAGCGTAATGTCTATTTGAGTACATTCCACCAGCACTTTATGTGTTTAAAGTGCTACATTAAGCACTCTAGCATCAATAAATCTGAACCTTTTCCATTAAGACATTCATGAGGAATTCTTATATTTACTGTAAAGAAATGAAAGGCCGTGCATGAGAAGCACTTCAGCCTCTTTAATTCACACTGTAAGTAATGAGTTCAGCTGTAACAGGAATCTGCTGTGAAAGGAGCCAGAATAAACCATAAATACTTCAAACACACAATATTTGTCTCCTTTATTTTGAGCAAACAGTAAAACTTTGATCGAAGCAATTGTTTTGCTTTTCACACTATTAATAATTTGGGCTTTGATGGGAAATGTTGGGCGACTTTTGAGTGACAAAGGCTCTGGTGTGACAAAGGAACTATTGTCTGCTCATTTATTTACTGTCATCACACCAAAGTACCACCAGTCATTTTAACCCTCTGAACCAAAACGAGCTGTTTCTGGCTGTTTTTTTTGCTCACTTTACATTTACTTACTGTGTCCTTGTATTTCACTGCAACACATAAAATCTATATGAATCTATAAGTCCTGCAGCTCTATGGAATCATTTTTATTTTAGTATTTATTTTCTTTTATCTCTGTCTCCCTGTCCTGCCCAACTCTGTCATATTATATACACTGCAAAAAAAGAAAAGTTGAGTGAACTCAAAATTTCAAGGCAACAAACTTCGATAAAATTTTAAGTTGGACAATTAAGCTAAATATTTTAAGTTTTGTTTTTGAGTTTGCTCAACTCTGAATTCAGATTTTTGAACTGATAATTTTACATTGTAATAACTTTTAATCCTTACTTCTGCTAACTTCTGCAATGTGCTGAATTGGCACGATTGTAACGCTGCTATGAAATGTCAGCTAATGTTGCAAACACAATTTTGAGTTAGCATTGATACGCTAATGGCTACTCTTGTAGCTGTAACAAGTAGCGCTGCTAGCATCAGTTAGCCGCTAGCTTTCGCTAATGACCGAATTTCAACGCTTTCCCGCATTTCACAACAAAGAAATAAGAGTTATCAGAACTATTGTCCCTTGTTGTGAACCCCAACTTAAAGATATAAGTAACAACAACTCACCAACTTGTTTTTGAGCAGACAACTGGCTTCCTTTGTTGTGCTAACTTAAGTTTTACCAACTTAAAAAATCACTGTTTTAGGCAAAAAATGCAAGTTGGCTTTTTTTTGCAGTGTGTGTGTTTTAAGTATACATTTGGACGGGTTGATTCGTTTTCCTAGCACTTGTTACTCTGTGAAATGACAATAAAGGAAAATCTGACTCTGACTTTGACAATAATGGCTAGAAATGGGAACAACTCAAAGATTGAAAAATTAAACATTTTTTCACAGTATACATTTTGAACTATTTACATTCTTAGAATCTCCACTTGCAGCAACTGCGGTCCTCTACTCTCAGCTCTGTGTAAACAGCCTCTCCTGTCCTCTCCTCTCAGCTCTGTGTAAACAGCCTCTCCTGTCCTCTCCTCTCAGCTCTGTGTAAACAGCCTCTCCTGTCCTCTCCCCTCTGCTCTGTGTAAACAGATTCTCAGTGAATATTTGTCACTCAGCAGAATCAATCATGCCTTCACAGTGTCTCTGAGGAGCAGAATTTAATGTTTTTAACAGGATCTGGTGAGTGCAAACAGGTTATTTTTGGCTACATTTTAAATAAGACATTGAGTACAAACAGACAGAAATATCACTATTTTAAGCTTCTTTTTTTGTGACTTTTTTCTAACACACTGCAAAAAAAAGGGTCTAAAAACCAGATAAACACACTAAATCTGAGGGAAATGATCTTGCTACATGGACAGATAATTTCACTGGACAAGATTTCTTAAATTAAGATGATTAAATCTAGAAATAAGCATGTTGAACTCAGAATTTAAGACAAAAAGACGAAATTCCCAACTAAAACAACCTGGTTCGTGTTTTCTCTGTGTGTGTTAACTGGTTAGCCTGTATCATTATTATTATTGATCCGTCTGCTCCACCTTCTGAATCGACTTGAGAAAAAAAAAACCCCACTGCTAACCAGCTTTTCTCATTTCTCTCATGTTAGAAATAAAAAGCTGCAGCTGACCACAGAGCTGTTAGAAACATTTCTACCACAGTCTGAAGGCCTTGGCAGCTCAGACAGCTTTTAGTTCTGCAGCCTCCATAATATGAGCTTTCTATCACAGAGCATCACTGCCTTATGAGATAACTAATCTATTATTCATTCTGTGTCAGAGTCATTTGTAATGAAAGTGTATTTGTGCTTATATCCCATATTTGAGACAAGGATCAGTGAAACATGAAAAAAAATCTCAGCTCAGAGCCCATTAAACAGCTTCTTATGGAGTTTTAAGTTTGATGAAACTCAATGAGGCAGAGGAGAAACATGCAAAAGCACCAACTGTGTGCAAAGGCTGATGGGATCTCAGGCCAAATATCAGTTTATTTATACATTTAACCCTTTAGAGTTTGGGGCTTTTTTGTCGGTTTTAGACTCCTTTTCATTCTAAAAAAAATCTTTACCATGAAGTGTTTCAGCACAAACTCACCTATATGACCTGATTATTTTTTTCATTTTGACTTACTGGATTAACATTTTCAACACAAACAAAAATACAAAAAATACACATAAAACACATAGAAACACACAAAAATGGCATAAAAACACACACAAAATTACAAAAAACACATCAAAAAAATTAAAAAATTTTTTTAGAAAAAAAGACAAAAAACAACAAAAAATCAAACAAAATTACCAAAAACATTAAATATTTTTTTTACAAAAAAACACACATAAAACACACAAAGACAACACATAAAAACACACACAAAAAACACATAAAAACACAAAAAACACACATAAAAAAACACATAAAAACACAAAAAGAAACACATAAAAACACAGAAAAAAATTAAAACACACACAAAACACAAAAAACAAAAACACAAAAAATCACAAAAACACACCAAAAACATTGAACTTTTTTTTTTTTTTTTTTACAAAAAAACACACAAAAAACACATAAAAACACAAATAAATTACACAGAACACAGATAAAAACACATAAATTACAAAAAACAGAAAAGATTGCATTAAAAATGCTGAATGCACACTGCAAAATTAGAAAAATCTCTGCAAAAAAAGTAAATTCATCTTGCTACACTTGGTCAAGGTGTTTTTTTTACCTTCGCTGAAACAGAGTTGATGCATTTAATTGGACATGGAAACTTGTGGAAAAGCCAAAACTTTAGAGTTCAGCTGACAGCAGGAAACATTATGCTGAACGTTGTTACGTTGTGACGTCATGAAGTCGTGCTCCGGAGCTTTCCTGGACTCCAGAGGGTTAAATCTGTTATTTTAACACTTCACTTACTGGTGACAAGTATGTGTGAAGGTTCTTTTATCTGTTTTCCCTGCTAGAGACATGCTGACACTACTATGATATTCTAAACGGATCAACACGACTGTGCAGAAACATCCCCAGCAGCTGGGGGTTAAACGCTGTGCTCAAAGGCACTTCAGTGGCTCAAACACACATTTGAGGCTCCTGCCGCCTTTTGATGTCGACGGCTTTGGAAAAATAAAAGCAGAAAGCTCCAAATTCTCAACAGTGTTTGTGAAAACAGCTGGTCTCGCGTGGCAGAATGTGCTGCTGGAACGCTTTTTTGCACTGAGTTGACCCAGTTATTTTGATGTCTGTGTGAATGTGAGCGAGTGTGTGTGTGTGTGTGTGTGTGTGTGTGTGTGTGTGTGTGTGTGTGTATGACAGATTCATCAGGTTTTATCACGTCAACACATTGCTCCTCTCTGACCTCACAGCTGGGAAACAACATGTGAAATGAGTGTTTTGTCCGTTTGTTATCGTGTGAGAGATGTTTCATTATATGGGAAAGGGTTTTTATGATTTTTATTCTATGTCTGTGTGTGTGTTTTAAACATAGAGGTTTAATTTCACCTGTTGTTTATTGTGCATGAATGAATGAATGCGTGATATGTTTCTCTGTTTGTACGTAAAAAGTCTCTTTGTAACAAACATTGCACTTATCGTCCACGTGTCAAGTTAATTTGATTGAAAACACACATAAAAACACACATATAAAACACATAAACACATAAAAACACACACTAAATTACAAAAAAAACACACCAAAAACATTAAACTTTTAACTTTTAAACACACACAAACACAAAAAACATAAAAACACAAAAAAAACATAAAAGTACACACAAAATAATAAAAAAAACTGTCTGTGTGTGTTTTTTTTAACATATAGGTTTAATTTCACCTGTTGTTTATTGTGTCATTGGCGTATATGCATGAATGAATGCATGGTATGTTTCTCTGTTTGTACGTAAAAAGTCTCTTTGTAACAAACATTGCACTTATCGTCTGCGTGTCAAGTTAATTTGAGGCTATTTTACTTAAAAAACAGAATTTTAAATGACGAAATGTCTTTGCAAAGATTTAAATGGAGCTGCAAAGGACTGAAAATAAACCTTTATGAATTTAGACAAGAGGAGAGGAGTGTGTGTGTGTGTGTGTGTGAGAGAGAGAGTGCTAGGTGTGAATAAAAAATGTAATCAAGAGGTTGACTGTGGAAAGACCTGGTCAGAGAGCCAGGCTAGATTACTTCAACACACACACACACACACACACACACACTCGTACACACCTAAACACACCAGCATGCGTCACATAAACCTGAACATGAGACACTCTTCACCTGCCAGGCGACGCCACACACACATATAACTTCCTCCATAAATATCAGTACACACAAACAAATACACTCATATAGAGTACGTACACTTGCACACAAACTCACACACACACACACACACACACACACACACGTACACTGGTCACAAAATGACCAAAAAATACACAGAATGACCCAAAAAAAAGACACAAAATGACCAAGAAAAGACACAAAATGACAAAAAAGAGACAAAATGACCAAAAAAAGACACAAAATGACAAAAAAGACACAAAATGACAAAAAACGACACAAAATGACCAAAAAAAGACACAAAATTATCTAATCTTTTTACCATTGCTACCCTTCTTCCCATTTTGTTGACAATATGATCAATATGTTTTTCAACCGTGCTAGATGTTGATCAACAATTGTGCCTAAAAGTTTAGTATCATAAACATCCACTTCTTTGATTCAGTCTTTGGGTAAATCAGCAGGAAAGTACAGTGGTCCAAGTCTGTGAATTTGTGGCTACAACTTTGTTCTTTGCTTCCTCTGCACACTCTCCATCTCCAAAAGTCACTGCACTGCCCTTTCAAATCAAAATGCCGTGACATCCAGGCACTTTCTGCACAAATGCATCAGCAATCGAATGAACAAAGGTAACAAATTGTACTTTTGCTTTAATTTCTTGTTCTAACGTACATGAACAAATCTATCGATGTAATTCTGCGGAACAATAAACATTTTATAGGAGTTTTTTTCTTAAATTCTAAATCAGGGGTCTCAATCTCAAATTACCTGGAGGCCGTTGGTATCAAATGAGTATCAGTATCAAAATGACCAAAAAACAGACACAAAATTACTAAAAAAAAGACACAAAATGACCAAAAAAGACACAAAATGACCAACAAATACACAGAATTACCAAAAAAGACACAAAATTATTAAAAAAGATACACAATTATTAAAGAAAGGCACAACATTATTAAAAAAAGACACAAAATGACCGAAAAAAGGCACAGAATTATTAAAAAAGACACACAATTACCAAAAAAGACACAAAATTATTAAAAAAGACACAAAATTATTTTAAAAAAGACACAACATTATTAAAAAACACACAAAATTATTAAAGAAAGACACAACATTATTAAAAAAGACACACAATTATTAAAAAAGACACAACATTATTAAAAAAGAAGACAAAAAATTACCAAAAAAGACACAAAATTGTTACAAAAAGACACAAAATGACCATAAAAAGACACATAATTACCAAAAAAGTGAATAAAGGGACCTTCCACACACAACACGGTAAAGTGCCATTCATATAAAAAACTCACATTAAACTTTCATATCAAGGTGGGGGCCACAAAATATCCTCACCAGGGCCACAATTGGCCCGCGGGCCGCAAGTTTTGGACCCATGCTCTAAATCTTTTTAATCAATCAATCAATCAATCAAATTTTATTCAAGACTCAGGGTCCATAGGAGACAGATATTAAAAAAAAAACAATACAAATAAATAAATAACACAGCAGACAAACATATGACAGAACCCAAAAAATACAAAAAAATTATCTTCAGACCGACCAAAATAAACTGTTACGCCAGTGTCTCCAATATACTGAGGAGAGGCGGGTGGAGCTAACCTGAGGATTAGTAATAGCAACGATCACACTATTTTCGGACAGTACAAGGCGACTCATAAATTTATACATCAGATTACGTAAAAGTGCTTCACAAGTAGGCACACCCAGGCTAACAAATAGCTGGCTTGCACTGTGCCATCTTGGCTTATTTAACAGTAATCGCAAAGCATCATTATAAGCCACCTTCAGTTTGTGCATGCTCTTCACCTTGTAGTTGCACCACAAATGTGCAGTATACATGGGTGTGCAAAATGCTTTGAACAGTGTAACTTTGACTTTGTAAGAGCAGTGATGGAATTTACGAATCAAAGTATTAGCCTGTGCATATAACTTGCGTCGTTGTCTAAAAATATCGTGATCATCAGTGAGATCCTCTGTAACAACATGACCAAGATATTTAATCTCACTGCTCACGTTCAATGTGTTGTCACACAGTGTAAACTTGGGAAAAACTGACTTCCTGTCATCCTTGCTACGCACAATCATGATGGCACTCTTCTTGGCATTATACTGAATATCAAAATCAACACCATACTGGGAGCAAATCATTAATAGCTCTTGCAGGCCAGCACTGTAAGGAGACAGGATGACTAAGTCATCTGCATACATGAGGTGATTGACAAGAGTGTCATGTGTGCTTTGGGGGAAAAATGGAGGTTTCACCTCCTTATATGCTTCCAAACGTGTTCTTAAGCTGAAGCCTCACACACATTTTCTCGCTTTCCTTCCACATTAATCCAAAGACACTTTCACACCTTTGCAATAGAGCGAGCGTGCACGCATCGACAGAGTTGGAGCACCACAGTCACACCTGCTTGATTCACTATCTGTCGGCCCAAATCGTCTCCCAGTCACTTCTAACTCTCCGGCCGGCTGCTGGCAGGCAGCCAGGTGGATATAAAGCTCCATCCTGTGCCATAAAGCAGAGACTAAAACACACTTAAAGCACGAGTCGACGGAGAAAATGTGTTTCACGTCGCGGTTCAGAGCTCTCGGGGTGTGGATGCATTACTGATAAACGGCTGCAGTGAATTAAAGAAGCTTCAGTTGTTGTTTAAGTGTGAAACAAAAGGTGCAGAAACCTGCTCGACTGTTTCTGCAGCACACCGCCACTTTACACATTATCCTACATCCTACGCCCAAACTTTAACTCTGACAGCTTTACCAGAGGATTGTGAGGGAGAAGACTAATTTTCCTACGTTTCTATGTATAAATTATTTCTGTAGAGTCGAATTTGCGGCCTGGATCGCATTTTTCAAATGTATTTTTTGACAATTTTTTCTCTCCCTCTACACTCTGGCAATGATGTCACACACTGTGACACGAACATTCCGTGCAATACACACCCATTATAATCTCAGAATTTCTCCAAAAATGATCATGGTCATTGAACAGGGATTGATATAAAACTATATGACCTATCGAAACGTGGATTAATACACCGATACACAAGACTTGTGTCTACAGTTTAAAGTTTAAATGGAGTCTCTAGGTGAAATTATGCCGGAGAAGTAGACGTTTGAAAATCTCCAATTGGTCCCTACAGCTATTGCTGTATGGGACCAGTGCTCGGTGCGATTGCCTCGTGGCCCTAACTATTGTTATAGCGACTCCTGCGAGCATGATGACATCATAGCCTGCTGCGGCATGAAGGTCGAACAAATTATACTCCCCACATCCTTGAAGTCATAAAGTGTATAACATTAATTTCAATATCTGCTCATGTCTGCAAGTCTTCTCAAGGACACTTGCAGATGCAGCTCACAGGCACTCGGTACATGCTGACTGCACAGTGTTGAGACACCATGTATGCAAACACTGGGGCAAGTAAACAGAAGGAGGACAAAATCAGCACGATGACTGAGGCTGGAACCAGATGTTTACCATGATGGATTAACATCATCATTAATTGGCTGATTTTAATGACTTATTCCTTTAAAAAACCATCCCTTAAATGATCTGTATCTCCTTCCCGTGTGTGTGTGTGTGTGTGTGTGTGTGTGTGTGTGTGTGTGTGTGTGTGTGTGTGTGTGTAGGATCGTTCATGGTGGTGAACGCGTCGGGCCGGGCCTCGGGGCAGAAGGCCCACCTTTACATGCCCACCCTGAAGGAGAACGACACCCACTGCATCGACTTCCTGTACTCGCTGTCGAGTCGGGACGGAGCCAGCCCGGGCACGCTCAACGTCTACATCAAGGTGTGTGTGTGTGTGTGTGTGTGTGTGTGTGTGTGTGTGTGTGTGTGTGTGTGTGTGTGTGAGTGACAGGGAGGGATGGATTGACAGATGAAGAGGTTGATAGACTGAACAGATTAAACAGGTAAACAAACAAACTGACCTCTGTTCTCTGTCAAGGAGGGATGGAGGCAGCCCTGGGGCCCGCATGTTTAGTTAGGTGTGTATGTGTGTGTGTGTGTGTGTATGTGCTTGTGTGTGTGTGTGTGTGAGAGAGAGAGAGAGAGAGAGAAAGACAGACTAGTATTAGTAGATGTTTATGTTGTTCATTTACAGAAACAAATGCATGTTAAAAATAGGAAATCATAGAATTAGTCAGAATAATCTAACAGATAACATTAGGGAAGTGTGTGTGTGTGTGTGTGTGTGTGTGTGAGAGAGAGAGAGAGAAAGACAGACTAGTATTAGTAGATGTTTATATTGTTTATTCACAGAAAAAAATGATCAAAAATGCATGTTAATAATAGGATATCGTAAAATTAGTCATAATAATCAAACAGATAACATTAGGGAACTGTGTGTGTGTGTGTGAGTGTGTATACTGAGTATATGGCATTTCATAGTGCTTATTAGAGTATAAGTAAATGTTTATATTGATTATATACAGAAACAAATGGTCACAAATGCATGTTAATAATAGGATATCATAAAATTAGTCATAATAATCAACATTAGGGAACTCTGGGTGTGTGTGTGTGTGTGTGTGTGTGTCTGTGTGTGTGTCTGTGTGTGTGTACGTTGATGGATTCTCTGTGCTCTCGAGCAGAGTGAATGATTGACAGGTGCACTTTAAAACCCAATATTGCTTGTTTGTTATCATAACATTTTTTTTTTCTTATCAATGCAACATCCTTGAGATGTTTTCTTTATTGTGTCACTATTTGTTCTGAAAAAATTAATTCCAAAGAGGAATTTCCACTCAGTGGATAATAAAGTTTTCGTAATCGTAATCGTAAAACATTTTCTCCAGATCAGATCGGGTTAATTATTATCTTTATGATTAAAACAATCTGTTGTTTTCTTGTTATGAAAAGATAATTAACTCATTATCGTGAGAAAGCAAAAGGTGGTTTTCCTTATGATACTTGTAATGGTTGAGTCAAATCAACTGATAATAAATGCATTCAATGGGGCTAAAATAATAATATAAAAAAACAAAAAATGTATAAAAAACATCAAACGTGTATTAAATTGTCCCAGATCCACCAGTTACAGCCATGGCAATGTTAACAGAAAAAAACATGTGTTATGTAAAAAAAAAAAAAAAACAAAGGATAAAAAATTAGTCTTTTAATTATTAGTCCATTCAGTCTTATATCCATAACATGGTAATTAGTTTAAAAGGAGACATGTGAATGTGTTTACTGTCAGCTGATTTGACCCAAAGAATATGAGTTATAAGAAAAAAACATTTGTGTTCTCGTGATAATAAGTTAATTATCTCAATATCTCCAATAACACAGCTTGTTTTCCTGTGACAAGCAATTAATTATCTAGTAAACAAAAGATTGTTTTCTTGTGATGAGATACAATTAACTTGTGATTTTGAGATAACGGCATTAATAAAATAATGAGAAGCATGGCCGTTCTTGGCTTCCGTACATACACATAATAATACAGTTATGACATAAATATATAATATATAATAAAAAGGTATGAGACGTTTATTCTGAAACCCTTCAGATGTGACGTTATTCATCCATAAATCTTTTTTTTTTATTTTTTTTATGCCGTCTGTGTGCAGGTGAACGGCGGCGCTCAGGGTAACCCCGTCTGGAACGCCTCGGATACGGTCACTGAAGGCTGGGTGAAGGCCGAGCTCGCCATCTCCACGTTCTGGCCCAACTCCTATCAGGTAACACACACACACACACACACACACACACACATTCTTGTACTTCTATCTTTGCGAGGGCCCTCATTGGAACAATGAATTCCCAGCCCCTTACACTAACCCCTGTCGAACCTGATAATGTAATAACTTCCTGATAATGTAATAAAGTGCAATTCCCAATAATATAATACACTTTTTTTTTTACCAATAAATTATAAATATCTAATATTATAAACCAATTATACCAACCCTTAACTCAAATTACCTGGGGGCCGCTGGAGGCAGTATCAAAATGACCAAAAAGAAGACACAAAATTACTAAAAAAAGAAACAATATGACACAAAAAAGACACAAAATGACCACAAAAAGACACAAAATGACCAAAAAAGAGACAATATGACCCAAAAAGGCACAAAATGACCAAAAAAGACGCAATATGACAGAAAAAAACTAAATTACTCAAAAAAGACACAAAATGACCAAAAAAAGACACAACATTCCTAAAAAAAGACACAAAATGATTTAAAAAAGACACAATATGACCCAAAAAGACACAAAATTACTAAAAAAGACACAAAATTATTACAAAAAGACACAAAATTGCTAAAAAAAAAGACACAAAATTACCAAAAAAAGTAATTAAAGGGACCTTCCACACACAACATGGTAAAGTGCCATTCATATAAAACTCACATTAAACATTCATATCAAGGTGGGGGCCACAAAATATCGTCATGAGGGCCACAATTGGCCCGCGGGCCGTGAGTTTGAGCCCCATGCTCTAGATGTTAGCCAGCCAGCGCTAAATGTCAGTATTTCTATGAGTTTGTTGTTGTTTGTGAGTCTCTCTGTTGGTCTCCATCAGTCAGAAACATTCCCTGCTGCTCTCTCATTATGAGAAACAAAATACTTTGTTTTAAATGACATTTTTAACATGTCACGGCAGGTTAAATTGGAAGTTAATAAAGAGAGATTGTTATTTTTCTGCCATGACGAGTCAAAGCACAGACAGCTGCAGTAAAGAGGCTTCAGCTGGAAACATCTGTCATTCAACATTGATTGAAATTTAAAAGTCAAACAGCCCTCAAGCAAGACAACTAAAATATTAAATATTGACATATTAAATATCTCCCTGACATCAGTGAGTGTAATTAAACATCACAGTCACATTAAAGGAGGAGTTTTATCTCAAACTATAATGAGAAGATGCAGCAGGAAGCTTCCAAAATAAAGTTTGCTGTAATATCGTTCTGCAGTCATGACAGCAAAGATAGAAAGATAAGGATGTGTGTCCGTGTGCGTGTGTGTTCTTGTTCTTCCTACATAGTGAGGACCGGAACACGTTTTTAACCAACAGAGTGAGGACATTTTTGCAAAGTGAGGACATTTCGGCCGGCCCTCACTTCTTTAAAGGCTTTTTTGAGATTTCAGACTTTGTTTTAAGGGTTAAAGGTTACATGATAATGATAATTAACTGAAACTGTATTGTGTGGTTACAAAACTAACTAAAATTATAGTGAAAATGTCCTTCGTTTGCGTCTTTGTCAACTTTTTTCACCTTTTCATACATAATGAAGATGGATCAGACAAAGGAAATAAAGGCAACATTTACTGTGACCTCTTTTAACCCTTTATTGGGCAAAGAACTATATTTGGTAACTTCAGGTAATATTTCGAGAAAAGCGTTGCAAAATTACTAGATTAAAGTGGCAAATCTACAAGAAAAAAAAGTCGCAGATTTAAGAGATTGGCAAATCTGTGCGAAAAAATTTGCAGATTTACGAGAAAAAAGTGGGAAAAAAGATACTTTTTTCTCCAAGATTAACCCTTAATAGGACACTCATTGAAATACTGCAAATTCCAAATTTCAACCCTAGAGAATATTGGAGGATATTACATACAGCCAGAATGTTTAAAAAAAACATACGAAATAATATTTTGAGAAAAAAGTTTACGAGATTAAAGTGGCAAATCTACGAGAGAATAATTTGCAGATTTATGAGATTTAAAATGATGAATGTAGGAGAAAAAAGTAGTTTTTTTTCTCGTAAATCTGCAACTTTTTTCGCGCAGATTTGCCACTTAAAATCTCTTAAAGCTGCGACTTTTTCTCACGTAGATTTGCCACTTTAATCTAGTAAACTTGCAACTTTTTTCTCTAAATATTACCTGAAGTTACCAAATATAGTTCTTTGCCTGATAAAGGGTTAATCTCCCGCCCAACAAATACCCCATTACAGAAAAACTACAACTAATAAAAACTAAACTAAAACTACCAAACTCCCTCTAAAAAGTCATTAAAACTAACTGGATTTGAAAACAAAAAATCACAACGAAATTAAAACTAAAACTAATGAAAAATCCAAAACTATTATAACCTTGCAAGGGAATTCACTGTTCCAATGAGGGACCTCACAAAGATAGAAGTACAAGAATGTGTGTGTGTGTGTATCGGTGTGTTTAAGGTGCACAGACGTACCCTGCTGTGTTGTTTTATTGAGGTAACACAGGAGCGCCTGTGTTTTACCTAATGACTGAGCTGTGCTCGGTAAATGAAGGCACCCCTGTGTCGCACACACACATCTGAGGCACAATGGTAACCAAAGAGACACAAACGTGTGTGTGTGTGTGTGTGTGTGTGTGTGTGTGTGTTTTCGTCCCTAATGAGGAGACGCCTCCTACGGAGAAATGACATTTTCTTTTTCAAAAAGGAACAAAAAAACACCGTGGTATTAAAGTTCAGACCACTGTGGAGAGCAAGAACAAACTTTTAGGATAACCTATCAGTGTCTTTGAACATCGGACTACATTTGAAGTACTATTTAATATGTGTTGCAAGAGGGAAATAGTGTCATACAGAGACTGTGCACACTCAAAATACAACCCCATGGATCATACAGCAGCTTATTGGGACCCATATTTACATGTGTAGTTAGTGGTGCCCTCTGAAACTGACAAAAAATGAGAAATAAATAACTAGAATTAAGCAAATACATGCTTGAAACCAGTAAAATTATCTGTCAGTGCAGTAAGTACATTTTTCTTTGTAAGAAGTAAAAATATCTAGAAACTGGAAAACCAATGATGTCTTAAAATAAATCCAAAAATACATATTTCGAGCACTGTAGTAACATTAAAATAAGCCAGAAATACTTGAAACGAGCATGTTTTGGTGGATAGAAAATGCTTTTGAAATATTGTTCAAATTTCATGCGATTAAATCTCTCAACTGGAGCCAATATTTTAGGTAAAAACTCACCATATTCAACAGTAGAATAGATTGAAAAGTCTTTAAACAATAAGATAATTAAATAAGCACATAATAAAAATACTAATAATTAAATAAGCACATAAAGCTATGGTCAGTAGGTAAATTATACTCAAAACAATATAATTAAGATACTATTGCCAGATATAAGAAGAACATATTCGGAAGCTTCATGTTTTTTGCAGTCTTTTTTTGGTCATTTTGTGTCTTTTCTGGTAATTTTGTCCTTTTTTGGTCATTTTTTGTCTTTCTTTGGTAATTTTTTGTCTTTTTTTGCCATTTTGTGTATTTTTTTGGTAATTTTGTTTCCTTTTTTGGTCATTATGTGTCTTTTTTGGTAATTTTGTGTCTTTTTTGGTCATTTTATTTCCTTTTCTGGTCATTGTGTGTCTTTTTTTGTCATTTTGTGTCTTTTCTCATCATTTTGCGTTTTTTTTCGTCATTTTGTGTGTTTATTTATCCCCATGTCGAAAAAAATTCACAAGATAAAATACAAAATTCCACATATTTTCATTGCAAGTTTTTCTTAATTTGATACACTTTTGGTCTGTGGCCATGTAAACTCAGCCTGAAGTGCAAGACAGGATTTTTTTGTACCCGCTGGAATAAAACGCTGCCAAAACTTTGGAATCTTTTGATAAGAAAAAGCGTAGCAGCACAGAGACTCAAAGCTTATCTCCTGCATTTTTTATTCATTAGGTCGTCATTAAGCAGAGATGGTAAAGAGCATAAATATGTGACGAGAGTCCTGTAATGAAACGTGGCCATTGAACTTATTTATCATATTAAATAACTGACAAAAGCAACAACAGAATAAACTCCATACCAGAGTCTTTGACATCTAGAAACTTGACATGCGAGCCAGAGCAGGGGATTTATTTTTTGAAGGAAAGGAGGAGAGAAAAGTCTTCCCAGAAGTCTTTAGTATTCAGGCTGAGTCCCGGTTTATACTGTGGAGGATCCTGACAAGAACAGCATAGAAGTATATATGTGTGTGTGTGTGTGTGTGTGTGTGTGAGAGAGAGTATATATATATATATATATATATATATATATATATATATATATATATATATGTTTGGGTCACAAGTGCATGGCCTTTTGACAACCCTGCTGCCTGCCTGTCACTCTGAGAGTTTGTGGTAAAGACAATGTTAAATAATAAATAATAAATAAAGTTTGTGAGTGATGTGGTGAGGAGAAAACCCAAAACATTAATTAAAAGAAGAGGGATGTGAGTGGAAGACCTGTATCTAATGAGAACCAGCTCCAAATCTTCTCATCCGTCGGATCAGAAACACTGAAAGCTGCACGTTGCAACACAATGACGTCAAACTGCTGCAACAAAAAGGAGCCGAGAAGAACGATGACAGCAGTGCTACTGTTACATCTGTTAGATAATAACTTCACCTGCAATATGCAGAACCAAACATGAGGTTAAATTTGAGGAATGCCGTGTATTTGACACTCCACACACACACTTGCCTTCTACTGCTCCCAAACCAAGCATGATGTGTGTTACTGAGGATAAATATCCTGCTACAAAAAAATTTGCCATGTTTCCTTTAGGGGGAAGAGTTTTTCAATCGTTGCGACGGATTAAACACGGGAGATGCAACTGTGGCCGCCGTCGCTAACTTTGCACAAAGCAGCATGGCTAATTATGCACAAAGTCTCCGCTGATCATAAATGTTGTGATGGTGAATTAACCGGCATCGCTAACTGTGCACAGAGTGTCTGGTGCTTGTTGTAAACAAACAGAGATCACTAAGTGAACACCTCCTGCAGCAGCAGCACATACACACTGTACTGCTACAGAGCTAACTGTTAGCCTGTTAGCACATACACACTGTACTGCTACAGAGCTAACTGTTAGCCTGTTAGCACATACACACTGTACTGCTACAGAGCTAACTGTTAGCCTGTTAGCACATACACACTGCACTGCTACAGAGCTAACTGTTAGCCTGTTAGCACATACACACTGTACTGCTACAGAGCTAACTGTTAGCCTGTTAGCACATACACACTGTACTGCTACTGAGCTAACTGTTAGCCTGTTAGCACATACACATTGTACTGCTACAGAGCTAACTGTTAGCCTGTTAGCACATACACACTGTACTGCTACAGAGCTAACTGTTAGCCTGTTAGCACATACACACTGTACTGCTACAGAGCTATCTGTTAGCATGTTAGCACATACACATTGTACTACTACAGAGCTAACTGTTAGCCTGTTAGCACATACACACTGTACCGCTACAGAGCAAACTGTTAGCCTATTAGCACATACACACTGTACTGCTACAGAGCTAGCTGTTAGCCTGTTAGCACATACACACTGTACTGATACAGAGCTAACTGTTAGCCTGTTAGCACATACATACTGTACTGATACAGAGCTAACTGTTAGCCTGTTAGCACATACACACTATACTGCTACAGAGCTAACTGTTAGCCTGTTAGCACATACACACTGTACTGATACAGAGCTAACTGTTAGCCTGTTAGCACATACATACTGTACTGCTACAGAGCTAACTGTTTGTCTGTTAGCACATACACACTGTACTGCTACAGAGCTAACTGTTAGCCTGTTAGCACATACACACTGTACTGCTACAGAGCTAACTGTTAGCCTGTTAGCACATACACACTGTGCTGCTGTACGATGATGCGGAAATGTTGGACTGATGATTAGAATTGATAATGGCATTGTTATCAATAAAATGGTTTCAATCCTTATGGGAAGCAAGGACAATACAGGCCAAAAATCTTCCATTTTCTGTTCACAATGACTTTTTAAAAATTATTAATTATTTCAATTTTTGCATGTATTTACTGCATGATCAGACTAGTTTCATTGAATTGAATTGAATAAATGTGAACAAAAGAGAAGAAGGGGTTAGTTTTAGGATTAAGAAGTTTTAAAAGAGTCACAACTTCAGTGCAAAAGTTAAAGAAAAACAAATTAAATTAACAAACAGTTTGCATTATTCACTTTAGCTCTTTGGCTTTTGAGAGTTTGCCTATAAATATGGAATATGGAAAAAGGAATGCCTCTTATATGTATATATATACCGGAAAATTATAGTTTAAATGTGTTCTGATAAGTGACTCTTTATATAAAAATCATGTTTATTTTGTTGCAAAGTATAGCAATGAAACTATAACTACTATGCTACTTTTGGCCTGTAGCATATAAGACTGAGGATGAGGAGGAGGATGAGGAGGGGGAGGAGGAGGAGGAGGAGGAGGAGGAGGAGGAGGAGGAGGAGGAGGAGGAAGGAACAGCATATGTGGTTGGCATAAGGATGGAGACAGAAGGATGAAGGGATGAAGAGAAAAGAGGAGAAGTTGCTGACTTTCAGTGGAAAATCCCCCTGGGGTTTCCATATGAGCTTCGCAGGGGCGTCACGATGTTGCAGTTTGTGGGAGAAAAACATTGTTTTTTTAGTTTCATTACTTTTGGGGAAGACTGTGGCTCTGCTGCCTGAATCTGTCTCACTTTCCTTTCTTTCTTCCTTTCTGCTCTCAGGTGATATTCGAAGCGGTTTCGGTTCAGGGACATCCAGGTTTCATCGCCGTCGACGACATACGAGTCCTGGCTCACCCCTGCCGTAAGTCAGCTATTCTCAACCTGGGGGGCCCCACCCCAATTGGGGTCCCGGGAGATGATTTCTGGGGGTCGCCAAATCATTTTGGAAGTCAGCTCTGTCTCCACTGTGTTAAATTGTTCATGTGTTAATGTGTTTTATTCTTTTTGGTCATTTAATGTCTTTTTTTGGTCATTTTGTGTCTTTTTTTGGTCATTTTATGTCTTTTTTGGTCATTTTGTGTCTTTTTTTAGTCATGTTGTTTCTTTTTTTGGTCATTTTGTTTCTTAGGATATTTTGTGTCTTTTTTGGTCATTTTGTGTCTTGTTTTTTGGTCATTTTGTGTCTTTTTTTTATCATTTTGTGGTAAATTTGTGTATTTTTTGGTCATTTTGTGTCATTTTTTGTCAATTTGTCTCTTTTTTAATCATTTTGTGTCTTTTTTTGGTTATTTTGTGTCTTTTGTTGCCATTTTGTGTCTTTTTTTAGTCATTTTGTGTCTTTTTGGGTAATTTTGAGTCTTTTTTGGTCATTTTTTGTCTTTTCTGGTCATTATGTGTCCCTTTTGGTCATTTTGTTTCTTTTTTGGGTGATTTTGTGTCTTTTTATTTGGTCATTTTGTTTCTTTTTTTAGTCATTTTGTGTCTTTTTTGGTCGTTTTGCATCGTTTTTTGGTAATTCTGTGTCTTTTTTCATCATTTTGTGTCTTTTTTGGTCATTTTGTGTCTTTTTGGGGTCATTTTGTGGTCAATTTGTGTCTTCTTTGGTCATTTTGTTTCCTTTTTTTGTCATTTTGTGTCTTTTTTTTTGTCATTTTGGGTCTTTTGATCTGAACTGTGCATGTGAGATTGTGTTCAGTGAGCGGGGGTCGCGGACAACATGCATATTAAATTCGGGGTCACGACTCAAAAAGGTTGAGAACTACTGCTGTAAGTGACCGTGTGTGTGTGTGTGTGTGTGTGTGTGTGTGTGTGTTGTGTGTAAGTGGTTGACCCTGTACAACTGTAGCCCCACTGAGCATCATCTGTTTTATAGCTATCTCATACTTACACACTGTGTGTGGCTGTGTGAAGGACAGATTGTGAGGCTTGCAGACAGATTGCAGGGAGCCAAGAAGAAGGTCCAAACTCAGGGTCTTCATCACTCAAATGTGACAGAAGCACTTTGCTTCACAAAAAAAAAAAACCCTGCAGACTGCTTACTGCAACAGTCTGTGGCCTACTTACCTCCCTCTGTCTGCTCACTGTTTCTCTCACAGGCTCACTGTCTATTCTTATTGACACTGTTGCCTTTTTTTTTTTACATCAGAGTTTCAAATTCATTCAGTTCAATTCAGCTTTACTGGCTTTGTACGTGAGAAAATCCCCGATTCCAAAGAAGTTAGGACGCTGTGTAAAAGTCAGACTAACTAAAAAAAAAAAAAAAGTATCACATTCAGAATACAGACAAAAGTTAGTAACAAAAGTTAGAAAACCAACCTTTAAAAACTCACCTGCCCAGGCAAAGATTTGAAAGCACGGAGCGCCGGAGACGAAAAAACGAAGCAGCATGTTTCCCTGCTGTCAGCTGAACTCTAAAGTTTTGGCTTTTCCACAAGTTTCCATGTCCAATTTAGTGCGTCAACTCTTTTTCAGCGAAGGTAAAAATCGCCACAAACAAGTGTAGTAACATGATTTTACTATTTTGCAGAGATTTGTAAAATTTTGCAGTGTGCGCTTCAACATTTTTTAATGCAATGTTTTGTGTTTGCTGGTTTTTTGTGTGATTTTGGGGTATTTTTGTGTGTTTTTTGTAATTTTTCCATTTTTTTGTTATTTTTTGTGTTTTCCGTGCGTTTTTTTTAAATTATTTTTTTGTGTTTTTGGGGTAATTTTTTTAGAGTTTTTTTATGTGTGTGTTCTGCGTGGTTTTATGTGTTTTTGTAATTTCTTGTGTGTTTTTTGTGTGTTTTATAATATTTCAATTTTTGTGCTTTTTCGTATTTGTTTTGTGTTTTTCGTGTGTTTTTTCTATACGTTTTTTGTGGCTTTTGTGGTTATTATGTGTGTGGTCTGTGTATTTTTATGTGTTTGTAATTTTTTTTGTGTTTTTTGTAATTTTTTGTGTTTTCATGTGTTTTTTTTTATAATAATTTTTTCAGGTTTTTTGTGGTTTTTATGTATGTGTTCTGTGTGTTTTTATTTGTGTTCTTAACCAACAAAAGCCCCAAACTCCAAAGGGTTAACATGAGGCTAAAATTTAAGATCAGTTCAAACAACAACAACAAAGTTTTTTTGGTCTAATCCTTGGTCACAGTTTGTTTTTCTTAAACAACTTTGTTCCCTAAAACTTCTTGTTGGTCTGTTGCTCCCGACTCCCTCTTCAATTTTCTTTTTATCTGCCGTCTTTCTGCTTGCTCTCTGTTGTTCTCTGAACAGCACAGAACACTTCCACTGTGCCAATCACTAATCAGATTAACCAAGGTGAGGTAATCACTGTAAAAGAATAAAACAAAGTAGAAACTGAGGGAATTTAAGCAGAAATAAGAATGTACAAGTAAGGAAATGAACAAAAAAAGAGAAAAACCTTCATATCCAAATCCTTTGTCATTTGTAACAAACTGAGCATTAGCGTCAGGGTGAATTAGTTAAATGATCGATGTCGACTCTGTTAGGCTTATCTCTGTCTGCAGACAGTGAAAATGAAATTAACCAGTGGCTGGCTGGTCTCAATGCCAGGACAAAGTCAGCCAGCGTCTGGCAGACTCTCCATTGTCTGCCTGCCCAGACAGCAGCATTAAGCCCTGTGTTTGAACTGGATTACTGCTGTTGTGGGTTTTTCTGCAAGTGTTCTTTCTTATTACGGGCGGCAACTGCTATTATAATCCAGTGTGGATCCACCATGTAATAACAAGATGGCATCTCTCAGTGGCCTGCCAAACGCTTTAATACAGGTTATGAAACTTTTATTAGTTCAGAAAGATTGAAAACCTATTCAACCTTTTAATATCCAAAATTTTGCAGTGTGCGTTTCAACATTTTTTCAACGTTTTTTGTGTTTTTTATTTGTTTCTTGTAATTTTTTGTGTTTTGCGTGTGTTTTCATACGTTTTTTGTGGTTTTTATGTGTGTGTTCTGTGTATTTTTATGTGGTTTTTTTGTGTGGTTTTTTTTTGGTTTTTATGTGTGTTTTTATGTGTTTTTGTGTGTTTTTTATTTGTTTTTTGTAATTTTTTGTGGTTTTTTTGTGTGTGTTCTGTGTATTTTTATGTTTGTTTGTAGTTTTTTTTTGTGTTTTTTGCATGTTTTTTATGTCTGTTTTTATGTGGGGTTTTTGTGTGTTTTATGTGTGTTCTGTGTGTTTTTATGTGTTTGTTTGTAGGTTTTTTTGTGTTTTTTGCATGTTTTTATGTCTGTTTTTATGTGGGTTTTTTGTGGGTTTTATGTGTGTGTTCTGTGTGTTTTTATGGGTTTTTTTTGTGGGTTTTTTGTGGGGTTTTTATTTGTGTTTTTTGCAATGTTTTACTACTACTTAAGACTTGTCTGCCATCTGTCTGCAGCTTTTTATTTTGCCTTCCAATAATTAAAATGCAGTCCGGAATTGCCCGGCGGCCTCTTGCTCGGTCACCCTGTCCTCCATGCTTGGTTCCAAACAGCTCTTATTCTACCTAATAAGTTCTTGTCGACAGCTATACATGAAGGTTCACACAGTGTCTGTTTACCTTGTGTGTTGCAGGTAAAGCGCCTCACTTCCTGCGTTTGCAGAACGTGGAGGTGAACGTGGGTCAGAACGCCACGTTCCAGTGCACCGCTGGAGGGAAGTGGTCTCAGCACGACAAACTCTGGCTACAGGTGAGCGTCTTCTTATCAGTGTGCATGAATTTTAAAATTATTTTATTTGCTTTTAAAGCTTTAAATGGTTTTGCTTCTCCTTACCTACTATTTGCCGTTGTGTTTTTTGATTTGTTGTTGTGTTTCCTGTTTTGTTGTTATGTTACGTAATTTGCCGTTGTGTTTTTTGATTTGTCATTGTGTTTTCTGTTCTGTTGTTGTGTTTTTTGATTTGTTGTTGTGTTTTTTTGATTTGTTGTTGTGTTTTCTGATTTCCTGACCACTGTATGATTGTGACAATGTGATTTATTCTTGTTATTAATTAATCTCAATGAAAATAAAACCACAATTAACAGAGGATTGTGTCTGAAAACACAATTATTCCAACTATATGGACGACTGTGTATATTCACACAATTTTATAAGTAATAATGCACTGAAGTTAGAACTCCTCTGTGATAATCAAAAATAATAAATTCTTATATAATACCTCCTGTTGTGTTTGTTGTCAACTTCCTAAAGTTTGAATGATGTACACTGTAAAAAAAAAAAGGTCTAAAAACCAGATAAAACAGTAAATCTGAGGGAAATGATCTTGCTGCATGGACAGATAATTTACCTTGACAAGATTTCTTAAATTTAGATTGTTAAATCTAAAAATAAGCATGTTGAACAATTAAAATAAGAAATTAACTCTTTAACCTTTAACCCTTTTTTTTTTTACAGTGTAGTAAATTAAGCCAGTTTTTGCTTCATCAATGAAAGCCGAGTGGTGCTGTTGTTATTGTTATTGTTTATTACACCTCAGGCAGTGATTAAACTTTAAATGAGATATCCTGTTCTGTGGTTATGATTGACTCCTGCCTGCAAATCAGAAACAGCAATCTATTGATCCATCAGATATTATATTGAATATTCTATGATAAACAATTTAAATGAAATGCGGTTATGATTTATTTATACCATTTTATAAAAAAAAAAAAAAGGCAAGTACACAGTGGCATACGTCCCCAGCGTTCCCAGCTCTATTTCAGGATTGATTAAAAGTCGTTGTTCCGCTCTGCACCGATGACTCCATCTCTCTACAAGAGTGTGTGTGTGTGTGTGTGTGTGTGTGCATCCATGCCTATATACTCATTTTAGTTTACATGTGCACTGGAAAGCGTGCATGTTTTGACTGCATGAGGGTGTATACCAGTGAGGACCCCGATGTGTACAGTAATGACATTTGCAATGGAGAGCAGTGACCCTCCTGGCTGCAGGTCTGTTGGGGAAAGCATGTTTCTCCAAATTGGCAGATAATACTACAGTGGTAGAGGAGATTGGATCAGGAGATGAGGGGGATCATATGCAAAGTAGTACGGTTCTTGGTTTCGTGTCTGACTTGCTCTGTTCAGATTGCTTCTGTACACTGCCAGGTCTTTAATGTCAATATGGGGCCAAGACTGTGTTTTTTTAGTGATTCACGCCTGTTGGAATCGCTGTAAAATGATAGAATTTGATGAATAACTAAGAATACTTGTGTATGAGCAGCAAACACGGGCTCTGGTTACATAATGGCAACAGCCATGACCAAATACTGGAGTTAAAAGTACCTTAACCCATTGAGGCCTAAAACACCTGTAAAACCTCTGGGCGATTTTAAAATAAGCCCCTAAAAGCTGAAGTTTTTCTGGAAATTCTTCTGGAAACGCTTCTACTAAATAATAGATTTTTCAGCCTCTGTAGCAGATAGAAATGAAATTCAAAAAGTATTTGAGAGCTTATACAAATACTACAAAACGACGTATCCGCTTTCCAGGCTTCAATGGGTTAAACACGTTCTGCAACTAGATGAAACAAAACAAAAAAATCAGTTAAAATTACAATTCAGACAATTTTTAGAATTTAGAATAATTAAAATACAGTCCGAAATTGTCCGGCAGCTTCTTGCTCGGTCACCCTGTCCTCCATGCTTGGTTTGAAACAGCTCTTATTCTACCTAAAAGGTCCTTAACAAAAGCCAAATACTGAATGTGAAATTACCTCAAACACATTCTGCAACTAGATGAAACAAAAAAAAAATTCAGTTCAAATGACAATTTAGAATTTTTAGAATTTAGAATACTTAAAATACAGTCTATTAGCCAATGGTTGACTGGTCTTGTCTTGGTCCCCATGCAGCAGTGGAATGGTAAAGACACGGCCCTGATGGTGACCAGGGTGGTCAACCACCGCCGTTTCTCCGCCACCGTCAGCGTCGGCGACACGTCGCAGCGCAGCACCAGCCGCTACCGATGCGTCATCCGATCCGACGGCGGCTCCGGGGTGTCCAACTACGCCGACCTCATCGTTAAAGGTACGTCCTTCTGTTCTGTTCGTCCTCTTTCACATCAACCACAAGTTGAACCACCGAGCCCATTAAAACCATGCACAACATGGGTCTAAAGTGACCCGACTGAGTTTTTATATTCCATATCTTTGCAATAAATTAATTTTAGCATTCAGCATTCCAGGTTTTCCTCAATTAGTTTGTTTTTGATCATCATACATCCTAATTTTATGTTTTCCTTTATTCATTTTTTTAAAATAAAATCCCTTTTTGTGTCACTACTTTTCTAGTGCACAACATGGGTCAAAAATGACCCATATCCATTTTTTAGCTTAGTAGCTTGCTAAGCTAACTACTTAGCTACCTTCTTGACTAAGTATTAGCTAAATAGCTTGTTAAGCTAAGAACTTAGGCAAGGCAAGGCAAGTTTATTTGTATAGCACAATTCAACACAAGGTAATTCAAAGTGCTTTACATAAACATTAAAAACAGCAAGACACAATTGAAAAAAGTAAAACCAGTCAATTAAAACAGGGAAATAGAAGTAAAAATACAAATAAGATAAAATAAGATACAGCATGATAAGAAAATAGATAAAATAATAAACTTAGCTAACTTCTTGGCTAAGTATTAGCTAAGTGGCTTGTTAAGCTACCTACTTAGCTAACTTCTTGGCTAAGTAGTTAGCTAAGTAGCTTGCTAAGCCAAGAACTTAGCTAACTTCTTGGATAAGTAGCTTGCTAAGGTGACTACTTAGCTAACTTCTTGGCTACGTAGTTAATTAAAAAGCTTATATCTAATTTCTTAGCTAAGTAGTTAGCGAAGTAGCTTGCTAAGCTAAGAACTTAGCTAACTTCTCAGATAAGTAACTTGCTAAGCTAACTACTTAGCTAACTTCTTGGCTATGTTGTTAGCTTAGCAAGCTCCTTAGCCAAGTAGTTTGTAGCTTTCTAATAATACAAAAACTTTTTTTCTTCATAAAGTATGAGACGCAAAATGGAAATAATGATCTGTTGTTGTCAAAAACAAGATATTTAAAGAATACTTGGAATATTCAATCATAAAATAAGTTGATGTCAAAAGATAGAGCACAGAAACACACAGCAGCATTAAATAACATGGGGGATGAATGTGACCCATGTTGTGCATTAGAAGGTGTTTATATTTTGCGCATCATAAGGTTAAAGAGGAGCGGTGCTTGACGAGTCTGATCAGTGTGGATGCAGTAAAGTGGGACAACTTCTTTTAATGTGGAAAGAGTGAGAAACAAGCCTGGGTTGGACTTGTCTAGTTTTGGGAGTGTGTGTGTGTGTGTGTGTGTGTGTGTGTGTTTGGCTGTTGCTCATTAGTGCTGTGAGAATGCTGAGGACGGAATACTGAACAGACTTCAGAGTAGTGACTAGAACTCACAATGAGCCTCCTTTCACTTCATTTCTGTTTGACTCTGACAGTCTTTCACTTCATTTTCCTCTTTTTCTTCTGCGTCTCATGTTTTCCCTTCCTTTCTCTCACAGTTTTGGATCGATGGCAACAAATTGTTTGTTGGCTTTTAAATAAATAATATATATAGATATATGTTTCTGTGCAACAGCAGTTCAGCAGAAGTACAAAAAGTGGTGGGATGTCTACAAAGGAGTTCATTCTATAACGTTGTACCTCTTACACCCCCATAAACATTCTGTCCAATCTGTATTTTCAGTTTCCATGTGTTCAAACCTACATAGCTCTATTTTAAATTCCAATCAAGACTCCAAAGTTTTTGCTAAGGTGCCAAAACACCACACAGAAATTTGTGTTACACAAGTAATCAATTTCCTATGTGATGTAATGAGGTTGCAAGAAAAAAAAGCAGCGTGTAGGCTCCGAGTGTTTCACACAGCGATTCGTACTGAAGTGCAGCAACAAGCAGAGAATACATGATGCTGCCAAACACTGATGAAAAATGTTTATCTCACTTGGAAACTACTTAAGCAAAAGTATTAATGGGATTGCTTGGGTTTAAGTGATTAAAATATACGGTAATTTGACGACTAATCAAAGTCGGCAATTATATTAATTACGTTGCTCCTCCTCCCTCGCTCTACTTCTTCTTCATTGCTCTTCTTTCAGCCCTCATCACCTCTTGTTTTTTTTTTCCATCCCTCTTGTATTCATCTGTTCCACTCAGCTAATCCCCCTCGCCGAGGACATTCAAATCCTCTAATGCAGTAGTTCTGAACCTTTTTGAGTCAAACAGAATCTCCACGCACAGTTCAGGTCATACAAACTCAGTTGATACGACACATTTTGGACAAATAATGAAGCAGACAACAACTAAAACAACTTGCTGTCTGTGCATTTATGTATATATTTTAATATTTTATTGTTACTTTTAATCTAAATCCTTTGCTATCAGTTTAAAGGTCCATTCTGACCTCCTGAGTGTGTAACAGTCAGCTTCAAGCCAGAGACTCCTTGGAAAGTAACAACTTGATACTTTGGGATTTGTCAGAAAAGACACAAAATTACCCAAAAAAGAATCAAATTGACCACAAAATGACCAAAAAATTACATAAAATTCAGCAAAAAATTACATAAAATTCAGCAAAAAATGACTCAAATTGACCACAAAAAGACACAAAATGACTAAAAATAGACATAAAATGACCAAAAAAAGGAAACAAAATGACCAGAAAAGACACAAATTGACCACAAAATGATCAAAAAAAGACACAAAATGACTAAAAATTACACAAAATGACCAGCAAAGACACACAATGACCAGAAAAGGCACAAAATGACCAAAAAAACCCACAAAATGACCAAAAAAAACACAAAATAACCAAAAAAAAGACACAAAATTACAAAAGAAAAGACATAAAATGACCAAAAAAATACATTAAATGACCCAAAAGACTAAAACACATTAACACATGGACACTTAAACACAGAGCTGACTTACAAAATGATTTGTTGACCCCCAGAAATAATCTTGCGACTCCAATTGGGGTCCCGGGACCCCAAGGTTGAGAATAGCTGCTCTAATGCAATCTACAGTAACCAGGGCAAAAAATATTAAGGAATCTGTGTGATTTACCATCCCACTCTCCATCCCATGGCTCATGTACTCAACAGGAAACACAGCGGTGTCCTGGTGAGGAGGATATTGATGTGGCGAGGAGGGCGGCTAATGTTGTTGTCAGGCCTTTGATGGAATTATAACGTCACAGTGATCTGTTGTTGTCAGACATAATTACATTCCTTTACCTGTCTCCTGGTTTCTGTCTAATGCACTCTGTGTGTTTTATCCATGACTCACTTCACCAGCAGCTCATGGGCTTGTCTCCGGGTAAATTGTTCTCATCAGATCAGTAAATAGATTGTATAAAGTGCACTGCCATCGGTCAATATAATATATCGTGTTTGCTAAAAATGTCAGCATGAGCTTTCTGTCAGTCACAAGACAATACAAGCTATAAAGTAAGGATTGAGCTCACTCAGTGTATGCTAGGAGTCCTGGCTACGTGGCAACCAATGGCAGTGAAGTGAAGTCAATGTAAAAGTGCCTTCAACCTGCATTCTTTCTTATGGCCAGCAGGGGGCGACTGCACTGGCTGCAAAAAGAAATCAGGTTGTTTGACAGTCCGTAAGGAAAAATACCTCAGTTTTTATGATTTCAATAGCTAGTTTCAAGCCTCCTGTAATACAACATGGTGTTTATTTTGCAAGTTATGGTCACATATCGATTAAAACACACAACAATTTTATAATGTCCGAGTTGATCACAATTGGTGAAAATAAATGGATAAAGAAATACTTTCCCTTAGTCGGTGTGGCTGCTCCTTATAAGTCTCTACTTGAGGCTCTTTCATTGATGTTGTGATGGCTGGATTTGTATTTAATTGTTTATGTTAATTGTGTTTTAAATGTTGTAACTTGTCACTTTTATGCTGCCTTCTTGGCCAAGTCTCTCTTGTAGAGAGAAAAGGGATTTTTTTAATCTCAACGAGACTTTTTTACCTGGTTAAATAAAGGATATATATACAAAGTGTGGTGTGCTTTTAACCAGGGCTACCTTGTGGATGTTGCATGCTAAAGTATTAGCACAAAGCAAGCTATGCTAAAAGGTTAGCAGTGTGTTAGTACTGTGTTTAAAACTCAAAACAGTGTATGCTAAGTGACTAAGAGGCTAAGTTTAAACATTTAGCCTCCTATAATGTGCTAAAGTTGGACCACTGACCCGCTTTTCCACTTTGAACTAGCTGTATGCTACAATGTTACCACAGAACAGCTAACTCTACATAATCTACATCTATTTTGTCAATTTGTTAATCCTTTTCATGTCTTTTCATGTCTTTTTTGTGTCTTCTTTGGTCATTATGTGTCTGTTGTTGTGTTTCTTTTAGTTATTTTGTGTCTTTTTTGGTCATAATGTGTCTGTTGTTGTGTCTTTTTTTAGTTACTTTGTGACTTTTTTTGTCATTTTGTGTATTTTTTGGTCATTTTGTGTCTGTTGTTGTGTCTTTTTTGGTCATTTTGTCCCTTTTTTTGTCATTTTGTGTTTTCTGTGTCTTTTATGGTCATTTTGTGTCTTTTTTTCTAGTCATTTTTTGTCTTTTTGTGTCTTCTTCTGTCTTTTTTGTGTCTTTTTTTGACGTCATGAAGAAGTCGTGCTCAGGCATGGAGCAAATATAAATGACCAGATGTTTTTCGTTTTTTTCCCCTATGTTTTCTGCGAGTTATCCTTTTACACATGAGCTAATCAACAGAAAAAAATAGCTCTAAAGAACTTTATACTCTCTCTTTAGGTGTCCTTGTCCTGGTGTGCTCAGTCACTGTAAAGCTGACTTTATGCTCGGCTGCGTGACATTCTCCGGGGTCGTCCTCTGACACCACTCTGTGTTGCACCTCGACCCAAATCTATACCTCGGGAATATCGGTAGAAACACAGAGAAATAGGTTTTTGAGTTCAAGTATAACGTGCCCACACACACTTTGTACACTGTGGATAAATAATGTGCTTCTGAGCAATAACAGGAAAGGTTACAGTGAGATACATTTTGACAAAACACCTCTCAACCTTTAGATCATTTTTCATTTCTGTTAAAAAATATTATCATGTGGTGCAATGGGGATTGAACTGTGTTCTGTGTTTTTAATGGAATTTAAATTGCATTATTGAAATGCATTTAAATGTAGCGATACAGCGACCTGAATGATGTTCTCAATGCATATTTGGTATGAATTATGCTGTTAACCTTATTTGGTGTGAAGGATGTTTTAATCTTGAGGGAGACTGGAGACTGTGTGTGTGTGTGCATGTGTGTGTGTGTGTGTGTGTGTGTGTGTGTGTGTGTGTGTATGTGTGTGTGTGTGTGTGTCTGTGTGGTGTTTTGATTAGATGATAGTCCAGGGACAGAAACTGTCATTACCATCTGTTAGCAGAACACACAGACTGCACTCATGAGAACGTCCAAATGTGTGTGTGTCTGCTGATTGTGTCTTTTGTTGTGAATGTGAGTGTGTGTGTATGTGTGTGTGTGTGTGTGTGTGTGTGTGTGTGTGAAGCTCAGGTGCTGTCAGCCATGCATTGTGCCAGGGGAATAAGCCATGCCAACACAGTGAACAAGAGCAAACTGCCATATTACAAATGCACATCTATGAGCACGCCTCGCTGAAGCCCTTTGTGTGTGCACGGTGTGTTGCTAAATGTGTGTGTGTGCGCGTGTTATTGTCCTTGATTCGTACATTTGTGTGTATTTCTGAGCCTTTTTCAATCTATTCATTCATGTGTGGTGGGATCATCTGTGTGCAGCTTAATTTGTCTCTGGGTGTGTATCTTTTCATTTGTGTCTTCATGTGTGAGGTGTCATGGTTATTGTGGGTCCAAATTGATCTGTGTGTGTGTGTGTGTGTGTGTGTGTGTGCGGATGTGTATATTTGTGTGTTCTCCTGGGCTGCTAAGTGAAATCGGGGTTAATTAGTGTGTTGTTCAGTCAGGTGTGACCAGGGGAATCTGCAGAGAGACACTTCTCGTGTTACAGTGGCCTCTTTGTGCATGTTTGTGTGTGTGTGTGTGTGTGTGCGTGTGCGTGTGCGTGTGTGTGTGCGCTCATGCATGCATGTTAATCTGTGACAGGAAAATTCTGGCCGACTGAGCAGATGATGTCTTCCTTGCTGACTAACTGAATAAAGACAGCTGAAATTATATATTCAGAGTAAAACTAGCAACCTTTTTTAATGCAGAGTATGATAAATTCAATTAAATTTAAATGAATCTATATATCAATAGAATAGCACTCATTCATAAGGAACATGACAGACATTTTCACTCACTGTGTAGAATATTACAAATTATATTGAACACTAAGTGGCAACCATGAGTGTTTTGAAAGTCAAAAAAAGATTCAAAATCACATTTTATGCTGGACTAAAGGACTAAAAAAAGACACAAAATTACAAAAAAAGACACAAAATGACCAACAAAATACACAAAAACACAATACATGGATTATCACCATCATTTTTGGTATTAATAGATTCATTTTATAGTCCAGAACAATGCAGCAGAATCAAAACAATATCTATCAATAAATAGCACTCATTCCTCAGGAAAATGACAGACATTTTCATTCACTATAGAATATTACAGATTATATTGAAGACTAAGTGGCAACCTCTGGAAGTGAAGTGAAGTCAATGTGAAAGTGCCTTGAACCTGCATTATTTGGTATGGCCAGCAGGGGGTGAGTACTAAAAAAAAGACACAAAATGACAAAAAAAAGACACAAAATAACCACAAAAAAGACACAAAATGACTAAAAAAAGACACAACATGACTAAAAAAAGACACAAAATGACTAAAACAGACACAAAATGATTTAAAAAGACACAAAATGACCAAAAAAGACACAACATGTCTAAAAAAAGACACAAGATGGTTAAAAAAGACTAAATTACAAATGATGATGAAAATGGAGAGATCACCAAAAAAAAACCCACAATACATGGATTAGCACCATCATTTTTGGTATTTGGTCTTTTTATAGTCCAGAACAATGCAGCAGAATCAAAACAATATCTATCAAATATCAATAGCACTCATTCCTCAGGAAAATGACTGACATTTTCACTCAAAAGACACAAAATGACAGAAAAAAAGACACAAAATGACAAAAAAAGGACACAAAATGACTAAAAAAGACACAAAATGATTAAAAAGGACACAAAATGACTGAAAAAAGACACAAAATGACTAAAAAAGACAAAAAATAACCAAAAAAGACACAAAATGACTGAAAAAAGACATAAAATGACTAAAAAAAGACACAAAATGATTAAAAAAGACACAAAATAACCAAAAAAAGACACAAAATGACTAAAAAACGACACAAAATTACAAATGATGATGAAAATGGAGAGGTCACCAAAAAAAACCCCACAATACATGGATTAGCACCATCATTTTTGTTATTATTAACGTCTTTGTACAGTGCAGAACAATGCAGCAGAAACACTTTCCCCTCTCACTAGTGCTGACGCCTTCAGCTGACAGATCACAGCGGCTGCAGGAAAACGAGGCAGTAGTGGAAGTCAAAAGGCTCAACTTCACACCTCCACTCTCATCCTCCCATCATTCAGAGTCTCCTCCGTCTCATCTCCTCACATCCACATTCTCCTCGTATTCACACCTCCGCCTCGCTTCACACCTCGCTTAAAGTTAATACTGCATATGTTAAAGGAAACATGCAGCGACAGCAATTTGTTGTCAACACAACCTCCCTCCCTTCCCCCCAGTCCACTGAAAGAAAAGGACATATCTTTGTATGGATGGCACCAAGAGAGAGAAAAAACACCTTTTACGACAATGTATGTAAGAGAACAAGTTACTTGTAAGTAAAGTTTATGTGGAGGAAAAAGGGAATATTTAAAATCACAGGAAAAAGGGTAAAAAATTACTCCAAATCCAACAAAATATCCAACCTAAACGACAGAATAGACCATAGCAACAGATATAAAATAGCTCAAATAGCTAAAAAAATAGCACACGTCGTGATAAACTTTTAAAAAAACAACTGTTTAATTTTCAGTTTATTACAGTGAGTGGGTTTTCTACTGTAATTTTGAATGTAAATATCTGTAAAAACTGCAATTTAAGAACCTGGTCTCACAGGAATCCGTGAAATAGCCACGGAATCATTCAAATTTCCGTGAAACTGACACGAATTTCGCTACAATGCAAGTTAATGACAGTCATATCCCGTGGCTATTCCATGGATATTTTTTCCTATTGGTTTGTTCCAAGTCACGTGACTTTCAAGGTCCCGGCAGTCAGAACAAAAAACATGGCGGACAGTTCTCTCATTGTTAGTGAAAAAAATCAATATTTTTACTTAGTTTCTGCATAAAAATGGATTTTGATTACATTTCTAGCGAGAAATATATGTTTTATTTTCTAAATATTCACTCAGTGAATGTACATAATCACTTTGTATGTTGGAATAGCCAAAAAATTACCAAAAAAGACACAAAATTACCAAAAAAAGACACAAAATGACCAAAAAAAGACACAAAATGAGAAGACACAATTACCAAAAAAAAACACAGAAGACACAAAATGACTAACAACAGACACAAAATGACTAAAAAAGACACAAAATGACAAAAAAAAGACACAAAATGACTAAAAAAAAGGCACAAAATTAAAAAAAAAGGCACAAAATAAGCAAAAAACCATCCAAAATGACAAAAAAAGACAAAAAAATTACAAAAGAAGCAAAATTACAAAAAAGACACAACATGACCAAAAAAAGATACAAAATGACCAAAAAAGTCACAAAATGCCAAAAGAAAATACACAAAATGACTTTAAAAAACGACACAAAATTATGATATGATATGACTGTCATTAACTTGCATTGTAGCAAAATCCGTGTCAGTTTCACGGAAATTTGAGTGATTCCGTGGCTATTCCACGGATTCCTGTGAGACCATGTTGGAATTTGACCTACACACATGCATCATTGTACATTGAAGAACATGTCAGCGAAAAAAAAGGCAGTCTGCTAAAAGCTCTCTCCCTCTCTCTCTCTCACACACACACACACACACACACACACACAGATGTTTCTCCCTGCTCCCGTGCGTGTCTCATTTGTATGTCTCTTGTGGACCAGCTGCAGTAAAAGCCCCGGGGCAACAAGGTCTCCTCCGTACCCCCGGCTGGGCTAGTGTGTGAGAAAGCTTTCCCGCTGACACGGGTATGTCTCGGGGAGACGAATGTAGCCTCTATTTTAGCTGTGTAGCTTCATTCGTGTGTGTGTGTGTGTGTGTGTGTGTGTGGGTCTCAACATGTGTGTGTGTGTCCTGTCTGTCACAGATAAGACTCAGTGGGGCGTAGCAGAGATCCAGGAGGGCCACTGTCAGCCAGAGCCCTGTAGACACCATCAAGTGTGTGTGTGTGTGTTTGTGTGTGTGTGTGTGTGTGTGTGTTTGTACTTCCTACATAGTGAGGACCACAACACGTTTTTAACCAACAGAGTGAGGACATTTTTGCAAAGTGAGGACATTTCGGCCGGTCCTCACTTCTTTAAAGGTTTTTTTGAGATTTCATACTTTGTTTTAAGGGTTAAAGGTTACATGATAATGATAATTATAATTAACTGAAACTGTATTGTGTGGTTACAAAACTAACTAAAATTATAGTGAAAATGTCCTTCGTTTTCCTCTTTGTCAACTTTTTTCATACATAATGAAGATGGATAAGACAAAGGAAATAAAGGCAAAATTTACTGTGACCTCTTTTAATCTCCCACCCAACAAATACCCCATTACAAAAAACTACAACTAATAAAAACTAAACTGTGAAAGCATTTCAAAAAATAAATACTAAACTAAAACTAGCAAACTCACTCTAAAAACTCATTCAAACAAACTGAATTTGAAAACAAAAATTCTCAACAAAATTAAAACTAAAACTAATGAAACATCTTTTGTTATTTTTTTGTTATTTTTTGTGTGTTTTTTTGTGTTTTCTATGTATGTGTTCCGTGTGGTTTTTTTTATGTGTGGTTTTTTTTTTATTCTTTTATGTGTTTTTATGTGTGTTTTTTTGTGTTTTTATATGTCTTTTTTGTTAAAAAAAAAAAAAAAAAAAAAAAGTGTGTTTTTTGTAATTTTTTGTGTTTTTTTTGGGTGTGTTTCAAAATGTTGATCCAGTAAGTCAAAATGACAAAATAATAATCAGGTGAGGTTGTGCTGAAAAAGATGATACCAACATGGCATGAAAACAAAAATTCTAAAAGCTAAAATTAAAACTAAAACTAATGAAAAATCCAAAACTATTATAACCTTTGCAGGGAATTCACTGTTCCAATGAGGGTCCTCACAAAGATAGAAGTACAAGAATGTGTGTGTGTGTGTGTGTGTGTGTGTGTGTCTGTGTGCGTGTGTGTTCCCCAGGAATACTGCTACATCTTTCTAAGTCTCCCTGGGTGGTCATAAAGCTGATTGTAGTCTAAGAATTAGACCCAGAAGTGTGTAAGTGGCTGTGAATGTGTGTGTCTGCATTAGTGTGTGTGTGTGTGTGTGTGTGTGTGTGTGTCTGTCCATTGAGCTTTGTGTTGCCCAGAGCTCATTCCCCAGCATCTTCTATGTGTCTGTCTCCTGATAAGGAAATCAATAGTGGAGTGGACAGCTCAGCCCCATGTGTCAGATCTGTTGGAAGCCTGTTGACGCTCTGAACTCCCACTGGGTGTGAACACAACACAACCTCCAATTTGGAAAAATAACTGCTTGAAAAGTGTGTTGGGCTTCCAATATGAGGAGCTTTACTCCAAAATGAGACGTCAAACATTCATAGAAAAGTCACAGTTAACTTTGCAGAGGAGTTTTGCAGTGAGTACAGGAGATTTTCACAATAAAAGCTGCTGTTCAAATCGTAGAACAAAGAAATGGTAAAGTAGAAACTGCAAACAGTAATTGAGTGAGGACAGAAACTCAGAACAGCAGTATGATGTGTGTAATCTGACTCTGTTATGCACTGATTTGTGCTGTGGAAATATACAGAACTATACCACGTAGGAGTTAAACTCATTAAACTGCATCAGCAACAGCACAATTTAACCCTCTGGAGTCCACAAAAGCGCAAAAAAGTTTTGGCTTTTCCACAACTTTCCATGTCCAATTTAGTGTGTCAACTCTTTTTCAGCAAAGGTAAAAATCACCACAACCAACTTTTTTGCAGAGATTTTTCAAAATTTTTAATGTGCGTTACAACATTTTTAATGCTATCTTTTGTGTTTACCGTTTTTTTGTAATTTTTTTTTGTGTTTTTTATGCATGTTTTTATGTGTGTTCTGTGTATTTATATTTGTTTTTTTGTAATTTTGTGTTTGTATTTTTTTCAGTTTTTTGTGTTTTATGTTATTTTTTGTGCTTTTGGTGTGTTTTTTATACATTTTTGTGTGTGTTCTGTGTATTTATATTTGTTTTTTTGTAATTTTTTGGTGTATTTTTTATGCGTGTTTTATGTGTGTTTTTATTTGTATTTTCTTATTATTTTGTGTTTTTTGTATTTTTCCATTTTTTGTGTTTTGTTATTTTTGTGTTTTTTATAATTTTTGTGTTTTTTGTGTTTTTTTGTGTTCTTTATGTGTGCGTTCTGTGTGTTTTTTTTTATTTTTGTGTGTTTTTTTTTTGTGTATGTGTTCTGTGTATTTTTATGTTTTTTTATTATTATTTTTTGTGTGTTTTTCTATGTGTTTTTTATTTGCGTTTTTTGTAATTTTGTGTGTGTTTTTTTGTGTTTCAAAATGTTGATCCAGTAAGTCAAAATTACATAATAATAATAATAATCAGGTGAGGTTGTGCTGAAAAAGATGCTACCAACATGGCATGGTGATCATTATTTAAGTTGCATATACAGGCAGAATGAAAAAAAAGAGTCAAAAACCAACAAAATAGCCCCAAACTCCAAAGGGTTAAACACAACAGAAACAGGAAGGCTTTTTATTAAACATGACAAAATATTCCTTTAAAACCAGATAAAGATTTTGGTTTGCCTTAATGTCTGGCTTCCTCTGCATTTTAGGCTAGTAAAGGTTATTTCAATGAATACTGTCAGTGTGTTGAAGTGAAGGTGATTCAGTGAAACACACTATACTGTATTTGCACCAATGAAGAAAAAAAAAAAGATGAAACAAAATTATGAAATCCACACGAGAAGACGAGACGAGGGAAACAGTGGATGCATCATTAAATGATTGTTCATGAATTTATGATACCTTAATATAAGTTTAATGAGGATTTGCTCCCTAAACATTTTATGTGAAAAGTTTGTTTATCAGCGTACAACATCCAGTGTGTGTGTGTGTGTGTGTGTGTGTACACTCCACCTGCCTCTTTAACCAGGTCCTTAGGGCTCGCCTTAGGGGATGTGTGTGTGTGTTGTGTGTGTGTGTGTGTGTGTGTGTGTGTGTGTGTGTGTTGTGTATGCAGGTCGGTTTGTCATGTCCTTGGTATTCCGTGTCCATTGCTCTTTCATGTGCATTGGCCTGTGTGTGTGTGTGTGTGTGTGTGTGTGTGTGTGTGTGTGTGAGAAAGAAAGTGGACACTTCACACAGAATTTCTGAAGAGCAATATAAGTAATGCATGAACAGGTAGAGTGAGGAGAGGAGGAGGAGGAGGTGAGGAAGGGGAAGAAAGAGGCAGAGAGGAAGTAGAAAGAGGGTCAGTGAGCGAGAGGAGAGGAAAGGAAAGGAGAGGAGGAGAGGAGGTGAAAAGTTGAAACCAAAGACTGACGAGCAGAAGATGACAGTGAGAAAGTAAAGAGAAGAGGTGAAGTTAACCCTTTGGAGTTTGGGGCTATTTTGTTGGTTTTGGACTCTTTTTTTTTATTCTGCCTGTATAAACCACTTAAAAATCTTTACCATGTCATGCTGGTATCATCTTTTTCAGCTCAACCTCGCCTGATTATTATTTTGTCATTTTGACTTACTGGGTCAACATTTTGAAACACACAAAGCACACAAAAAATTACAGAAAACACACACAAAAACACACATAAAACATGCATAAAAAATGCACAAAAAACACAAAAAATTATAAAAACACACAAAAAATACAACAAATAACAAAAACACAAAAAAAAGGAAAAAAATCATAAAAACCCACAAAAAAACAAAAAAAATATAAAAAACACACGGAAAACACAAAAAAATATGAAAAACACACACAAAAAAAACTTTTGACAAAAATCACACAAAAACATACACAAAACAGTCAAAAATACACAAAGAAATTATACAGAACTCAGATAAAAACACAGAAATGACAAAAAACACACAAAAAAAACAGTAAACACAAAATATTGCATTGAAAATGCTGAATGCACAATGCAAAATTAGAAAAATCTCTGTAAAAAAAAGTTAAATCATGTTACCACACTTGGTCAATGTGCTAGGGTCAGGGTTAAAAAGGGTTGATGCATTAAATTGGACATGCAAACTTGTAGAAAAGCCAAAACTTTAATGCCTGAACGGCTGAACGTTTTTACATCATGAAGAAGTCGAGCTCCGGCGCTTTGGTGGACTCATGTTTATCAGGAGGAGTGAGCAAAATAAAGCAGATAAAAGAGAGGGAGGAGGAAAATAAGAAATGATGGGACGAAAGATGATTATGTTAATAATGCAGGAACATCTCTGCAGTGACACCAGCAGAAAGCAGATGAAGAGAGAACCAAACCAGAGAAGGAGCCGACAGCTTCAATCCCATCAGCTGCTTCTTTAGAGCAGCTAAACGCCACAAAATCTGTGAAAACGGAGCGAGGAGGTGAGCCGTGTCCACTCCCAGTGTCCTGCTGCTTCTCTCCCGGGAAGCTGACAGACTTGAGACTAATTCTCATTTCATTAAAAAGTCTGTTGGGGGAATATTTCTGTGACACTAAGAAGATGAATGTCTCTTTTTTCGGCTCTGTCTTGCTGTCATTCCTCCAGCTTCTCCCGCCTCCTCTGTCTCTGTTCATATTTCAGAGTTTAGACTCTCTCTGGGACTTTTATCCTCAGCAGCTTACAGGAGAGGAGCAGGTACAAGTTTCATGTTTACGGACACTTTGACAGAGCTGATGTGGCCACGTGACACGTAATCTCACACATTTGGAGAAATAAGCTTGAAATCAGAGGACGTGTTTGCACTTTGTAACCCTCATCTCCTTCATATCGTCCTTGTTTACAGTATTAATAAGCATTAAAATGAAAGCAGATGAATTAGGCATTGGTGTTCAGATAGGCAGATATAGACTTCAAGGTAAGACGACATAAGTTCTGCTCTGCTGTCTTTGCTGTCAGGACACGAATAAAAACCGTAAAACAGAATTCATGAATACTTTTACTGTAACAGAGGAAAAGAGAAGACAGATCCTGTCTCTAATCATTTCAGACCTGTCTTTATAATGAATTAGGTGAATTTATTAGTTTATGCTTCTGGATTGACACTAAATTCATACCACAAATGTATAAAAAAAACTAATTTGACTTTGAATAAATCATTGTCTGTCATGAAAACACCCTTTAATGTAAAAGCTTCTGGACATTGATGGACCTGACACAAAATGACCAAAATAAAGACACAAAATGAGAAAAATGACCTCCCCCCCAAAAAAGACACAAAATGACCCAAAAAAGACACATAATAACTAAAGAAAGACACAAAATAACTAAAAAATACACAAAAAAGACACAAAAAGACATGAATGACCAAAAAAGACACAAAGCTTTTACTACTTCAACAACTTACCCACCTCAGGCGAGCATACGTTTTTTTTTTGTGATATTTCAAGACTGTTTTTTGATTACTGTGTTTCTTTTGATGTGCAAATTGAACATGCACATATAAGCACAGATGGAAATGCCCAAATGTTGAGAAATTGTCAAGTCAAAGAAAACCTGCACATCTATGTGTGTGTGTGTGTGTGTGTGAAGTGGACTCTGATGGCTTGGAGTGCAGATTGAATGTGTGTGTGTGTGTGTGTGTGTGTGTTAAAGTGTTTATGTGTGTGTTGTTACGTCGGCATCTGTTATTCATGTTTGTGCTGTGGAGTGTGTGTGTGTGTGTGTGTGTGTGTGTGTTAAAGTGTTTATGTGTGTGTTGTTACGTCGGCATCTGTTATTCATGTTTGTGCTGTGGAGTGTGTGTGTGTGTGTGTGTGTGTGTGTGTGTAAGAGGGTAATCAGATCTTATTTCCCATGATTCCCGGCTCTCCCCCGAGTCTAAAATACAACCCCAACCCCCTTTATTCTCTTCTTTCTTTCTTTCTTTCTTTCTTTCTTTCTCTCTCTCTTTCTCTCTTTCTTTCTTTCTTTCTTTCTGTCTTTCTTCCTCTCTATCCCCTGTGATAGATGGAGGTTGTGTCGTTGAGCTGTGAGTCTTTTGATTAAAGTATTCTTTGTGAGCAGCCAGTGGAAAAGAACCTTCCCACTGTGTGTGTGTGTGTGTGTGTGTGTGTGTGTGTGTGTGTGTGTGTGTGTACAAGTGCAGAATTCATTATACCAAGTAACGGGCCTGAGGGAGTATGGAGTGTGTTACTCACAGGTATACACTCACCCTCTCCATCTACCTAACACACACACACACACACACACACACACACACACTCAGCATACCATAAGCACTCAATCCCCTGGACTTGGAGAAATGTGTTTATATAAAAGTCAGCAGGAGTTCTGAGCTGCTAAAAAACTGAGAGAGATTGCATAGAAGACAGACAGACAGACAGACAGACAGGCACTGTATATATAATAAATGACTGGCAGAAAAGTCTTGTGTATCGGTGTATTAATCCACGTTTCGATAGGTCATATCGTTTTTTTATCAATCCCTGTTCAATGACCATGATCATTTTTGGAGAAATTCTGAGATTATAATGGGTGTGTATTGCACGGAATGTTCGTGCCACAGTGTGTGACATCATCGCCAGAGTGTAGAGGGAGAGAAAAAATTGTCAAAACATAAATTTGAAAACTGCGCTCTAGGCCGCAAATTCCACTCTACAGAAATAATTTATACATAGAAACGTAGGAAAATTAGTCTTCTCCCTCACAATCCTCTGGTAAAGCTGTCAGAGTTATAGTTTGGGCGTAGGACGCACAGATGATCCACTAACACGCACCAACAGCCTCATTGGCTCCCATATTAAAAACGCAGGAAGATTTCTGAAAAAGGGAGATGGAACAGTTTTTTTAGATCGCTCTAACAAAGCTATTTTTTCATTTTTCTTAAAAAAACCCATATGTAGACGTTCAGGAAGAACTCAGGACGCTCAAAGTGAAGTCGGATCAATGATAGGTATTATGGTTTTGCCAAAAATGCTTTCTGTTCGAGGCAAGAAATTCCAGTCTGTCCACCTCTGGCTGCTGTCACTGTTCCGGAACATTCTACAGCTGCAGTTAATTCTGTTGATTACTCTGCTCTGATTGCCTTTGATCTTTGATGTGATTACAGTTACAGATACAGCGCGCACACTCCTTTTCAAATACTTGAAAAGGAATGCTTGTTGTAGGTGTGGTCCTTGTATATAATATAGTATCATAACATTACTAGTATTAATTGTTTGAAATCTCTGAAGAATCTCATCATAGTGTACACACACCGGCAGTAGCCCCCGTGGCCCTTTCACAATTTCCCCAGAGGAAATTTTCTAGTTTTCTTTGTTGGACTTTGTAAAAGTAGAAACTTTACCAAATGTTAACAAGTGCCAGGACTCGGTGAGACGGAGCCAGGGACGCTCAGCAGGTCTCTGCTGCACCGAGTGGACAGATGAGTCAGATCTTCTCCCCTCAGGTAGAAAACATTCATGAGGGTGAATCTGCAGCATGCAGGGCCACAGGTGTGTTCTCTCACACACATACAGCCTCTCCACCACAAGTTTCATGTCCGATTTCATCAAAATTTGGCAAATGCAAATAACAGATAAACAGAAGAAACTTCTGCCTGTTTCTCTTTAGAAGATATAAAAACAGATCTGCTATCTTTTTAGTGTTTTTACCCCAAATTAGAGGTTAGAAGGGACACCAACGCTTACAATTTAGCGCCACAATTTACATAATTACAGTCCTTTTTTTATAAACACAGTCGATTAGCAAAGCCACGGGTTGACTAAATGACAAACCTTGACACACGGGGTGTTATTAAACTATGAATATTGAATGCTGAAGTTTGGGAACTGTTTTTATTTCTTTATATTTTTTGGCAAAACAAATTTACAGGCTATTGCAAGAAAACATTTTCCTATACAAATTTGTTCCACTCAAACACGCAGCATGTGGCGGTTGTGTGTGTGTGTGTGTGTGCTCTTATCAGTTCTTTGTGAGATGAACTGCTAAGTTCAAGGAGCTGCGAAATAGACCTGGAATGGATTACTGATAAGACGGCAGCATAGAGAAAGGTTGAGGGAAGTAATATAATTTAATATTTATATATTTAATTAATTATCAAATATGTAAAAGGGAGAGAGGTGAGAATAACTGAGGCTGGTTCCAATATTAGACATGTTTTAAACAATAACATGCTTAGTGATTGCATTCTGTCCAGTTAAAGTGAAATTCGAACAGATTGGCTTTCTGATGAATTTGCCCTCTCCAACTGTATGTATATATATATATATATATATATATATATATATATATATATATATAGACAACAGGCCAAATGTTTCTTAACCCTTTGATGCAAAGTCTAAAGTTACCCGACAGAGTTACAGAGTTTTTATGTTCTATATCTTTGCAATAAATTATTTTTATCATTCAGTATTCCAGGTTTTCCCCAATTAGTTTGTTACATCCTAATTGTATTATTTTTTAAATAAAATCCCTTCTTGTGTCACTACTCTTCTAACTGCTTAGCTAACTTCTTGGCTAAGTAGCTTGCTTAGCTAACTACTTAGCTAACTTCTTGGCTAAGCATTTAGCTAAGTAGCAATGAAACTATGATCTTTTTTTGTGAAAGAAATTATTTTGCTTTCAAACTTTTGGCCTGTAGTGTATATATATATATGTATATATACATATATATATATATATATATATATATATATATATATATATATATATATATATAATATGTTCTTGACTTTTTCTGACTTTGGCTCAAGCGTAGTTTCCATTTATTACAATTAGTCTTATAAGACTGGAAAGATTGTACTGCTGAGATCTGGGAATGTGAAGACGTCAGACAGCAAAAAACAGGTTTTTACTGAATGAACAATAACATAATTATCATAACCAATGGTCAGAATTATGAAAATATAAGTCCCAAGTTGTAATAAACTGGTATTAAACCAAGAGAAACAGTAAAAGTGGCCTCAAACCAAGTACGTTATATTAAATAGATTTAAATAAAAGAGGGAGAGATAGCCGTACATGGACATACAAGAGGAAAAAGAAGAAGAAGCCCGTCTCTGTCCTATCATCCTGACAATCATTCCTCTCCTCCTCTGTTGAAACGGGACAAAAACAGATTTTGGTAAAGAGATTGTTATTTTCGGTGCAGCTGATTTTTCCATCTTTTCCGCCACCTGGGCGATATCTTTTCTCTCCTCTCTGGTGGGCCGAGTCCTCATCCTATCTGTCTCTCTATCACCCTGTCACACACACACACACACACACACACACACACACACACACGCACACACGCACACACTCACACACGCACACTTCTTTCTATCTTTGAATCTGCCTATTTCTGAGAACACGGCAGAGCTCGGAGAGATTTGATAGCACTATTGGATTGGCCACAAACACACACATGAACACACGCACACACACACACACACACACACACACACACACACACACACACTATGAGGCATGTTATTAACTGCCATCAGAGGGGAGCTGATAAAAAACTCATATCACCAACAACAAAACTATTATTCCAAAATCTCCTCTCTCCTCTCCCCCTTCTGCCTTAATTTCTTCTCCACTGTCACTTTTTGTGTAACTGTGTGTGTGTGTGTGTGTGAGGCTCTCAGGAGAAGCAGACTATAAAATGAAGAGAGAACCATTTAGATTCAAGGGAACATGATAACAGCAACAAGTGAATCTTAGTAGTTCAGAAGCAAATTCACGACTTTGCATCGATCTGAGACGTGTTGGTTTCATTGTTTTTGGCAGATTCCAACTTTATGGGCGATGGTGTTTATGGAGATCCACATGGTGATTTTCAGCCAAAAAAGACACAAATTACCAAAAAAAACCCACAAAATGACAAGAAAAAGACACAAAATGACACAAAACGACTAAAATAAGACACAAAATGACAAAAAATGACACAAAATGACCAAAAAAACCCTAAAATGACTAAAAAAGACACAAAGAACTTCATTTGGCCACAATATAAACTCACCAGGTCTGGCTGCTCTACTAAAAACTTCGTATGTAAATGGAAATATCAGCAAAAACTGTAATTTATACTGAATAATCCCATTACTTTTCGGATAATTGTGTCATCATGGTATTTCTCGTATTAATTTTACACAAAAATTGTATATTTTTACAGCAAAACTGTGTGTTTTCTACAGTTTATCAGAGTACAATTTAAAGTTTTATGCAATTCTTTGATTTACAGTAATTACTACTGTAATTAGTAGTAGTATCTACGACGGTGATGGACAATGTTTAATTTTACGACCTATTTTTGATGCAGTTTGACAGTGTTTTACTGAAATTTCTACAAACATTTTTCACACTAGTACAGCAAGATGTTCTTAATGTAAATGTTCCCACTCTGAGGATAAATGAAACACATTGTGTTCATGAGACAGAGAGACGCAGCTTTCTGTCATTTGAATATTTAAACTTCTATATTAACAGGGTCAGAGAATGTGCATTATTGTAATGTGATTCATACATGTGATGCTGCTTCCACTCTGAGGATAAATTGTGTTGACCATACAAATTACCATACAGTCACGACTGCATCATATATGCTAATATCATTTGGCCTTTCCTGACTGGCATACATAAAGACTTTTTATACCGTATTTTATCTACTGTACACGTAGAACAATTTGCATATTACATCTCAGTTTTATATGTAACATGCATTGCTCATAAATACTGTTTAAGGTGTCAGCCTGTTTCTGCATTAATGGTGATTTTGACATATCATCCCTGCAAGGTTAAAATAGTTTTGGACTTCCTACATAGTGGGGACCGGAACAGGTTTTAAACCAACAGAATGAGGACATTTTTAGCAAAGTGAGGACATTTTGGCCGGTCCTCACTTCTTTAAAGGCTTTTTTGAGATTTCAGACTTTGTTTTAAGGGTTAAAGGTTACGGTTAGATTCATGTTTAATAAAAGATTATTAATTAGCTAACTGAAACTGTATTGTGTGGTTACAAAACTAACTAAAATTATAGTGAAAATTTATTTCGTTTTTGTCTTTGCCAACTTTTTTCATACATAATGAAGATGGATGAGCCAAAGGAAATAAAGGCAAAATTTACTGTGACCTCTTTTAATCTCCCACCCAACAAATACCCCATTACAAAAAACTAAAACTAACACAAAAACAAATAAAAACTAAACTAAAACTAATAAATACTAAACTAAAACTAGCAAACTCACTCTAAAAACTCATTAAAACTAACTGAATTTGAAAACAAAAATTCACAACAAAATTAAAACTAAAACTGATGAAAAACCCAAAACTATTAGGGTGTGTGCGTGTGCATGTGTGTGTATGTGTGTGTGTGCGTGTGTGTGTGTGGCTGCCAGCTTTGCACTTGCCGCACCAAAAATTGGTCTGATGCATTGCAGAACAAAATAGTTCCTACTTTAACACTGTGGCTACTTATCTGTCAATCAGATAATGTGTACACACACACACAGACACACACAGACACACACACACACACACACACACACAAGCCGTCTTCAAACATCATGCTGGGATTGTAATACAGTGCAGTAAAGAAGTAGATCCATATACTTTGTACCCTCCGGGTGTAGTAACATGGGTCGCTTTTGAGTGTGCGATGCGTCTTCCTACAACAAGGCCCCAGGACACGCAAGATAAAACATTTATGGGGCCAGGAATGCTGCACACACACACACACACACACACACACACACAAGTAAACACACAGACACATAAATACACACAGAAGACTTTATTGGCCCACAGCTGCAGCGCTCTACTCCTGCTGTATCCCATTTTAAAACTTGATGAGCCCTGCTTGTTTTTACTACAGTGTGAGTTTGGCTTCTGCAGAGACAAAACGGTGTCCTGCGGGAAGACGACTCCTGCTCGTCTCCTCTCTTCAGATTCATGTCGAAGTTTGTGCAAATGACAATTCAGTGTTCAGATCTGTGTAATGCACCCAGAGGTGTCCTGATATATAGAAACCGGCATGGTTCTGAGTTACGTTGCTATAGAAGGACATGTGGGAGTGTAATGTTTTACTTGTGTCACTTACTAGAAGCAGAAATACAACCTGTGCTCCAGCTCACCGGCTCCAGACTGAAAGACGTCGCCTGTATTTATGAATTAACTTTATATGTCGGAGAAATGCATGAACAAAGGGATATTTTTCGTTCAGATCTCATTTTACACAATTATGACACCTTCCAGCCAATCAGGAAAAAAAGACACAAAATGACCAAGAAAAGACACAAAATTACTAAAAAAAGACACAAAATGACCAAAAACAGACACAAAATGACAAAAACAGACACAAAATGACATAAAAAAGACACAAAATGACTAAAAAAAGACACAGAATGACCAAGAAAAGACACAAAATGACAAAAAAAGACACAAAATGACAAAAAAAAAGACAGAGACTGACTAAAAAAGACACAAAACGACTAAAAAAAGACACAAATGACCAAAATAAAAACACAAAATGACCAAAAAAGACACAAAATGACAAAAAAAAGACACAAAATGACCAAAAAAAGACAGAGACTGACTAAAAAAGACACAAAACGACTAAAAACAGACACAAATGACAAAAAAAAGACACAAAATGACCAGAAAAAGACACAAAATGACACAAAACGACTAAAATAAGACACAAAATGACAAAAAATGACAAAAAACTGACACAAAATGACAAAAAAACAACATAAAATGACTAAAAAAGACACAAAGAACTTCATTTGGCCACAATATAAACTTTTATCACCAGGTCTGGCTGCTCTACTAAAACCTTCCAGGTTTCAGTAGCTGTGCCCTGATGATCTGTTTTCTCTGTATTCATCAGTTATTATTCCCACTTCACCTAAACTTTCCTCCACCATGCACAGCTCCTCTCCTCTCTGCAGCCCTCCCTCCTCTGCTCTCTTCCTCCCCAACATCATTCTTTCTCCATCCCCCTCTCACACTTCATTAGCATCACTGTATGAAGGCTAACTGTAGTTGATGAGCAATCAGAGCCTGGATACAGTTTCTGTAGGAGGAGTGTGTGTGCACATAAACATATGTGTGTGTTCTTACACATTAAACCTCTGCACTGCAAAAAAAGAAAAGTTGGGTGAACTCAAAATTTCGAGGCAACAAACTTCGATAAAATTTTAAGTTGGACAATTAAACTAAATATTTTAAGTTTTGTTTTTGAGTTTGCTCAACTCTGAATTTCTCTGGCACGATTGTAACGCCGCTATGAAATGTCAGCTAATGTTGTGGCCACAATTTTGAGTTAGCATTGATACGCTAATGGCTACTCTTGTAGCTGTAACAAGCAGTGCCGCTAGCATCCGTTAGCCGCTAGCATCCGTTAGCCACTAGCATCAGTTAGCCGCTAGCATCAGTTAGCCGCTAGCATCCGTTAGCCGCTAGCATCAGCTGTTTGCTTTTACTCTTCCTGTAAGTCGCTTTGGATAAAAGCATCTGCTAAATGACTAAATGTAAATGTAGCATCAGTTAGCCGCTAGCATCAGTTAGCCGCTAGCTTTCGCTAATGACCGAATTTCACAACAAAGAAATAAGAGTTATCAGAACTATTGTCCCTTGTTGTGAACCCCAACTTAAAGATATAAGTAACAACAACTCACCAACTTGTTTTTGAGCAGACAACTGGCTTCCTTTGTTGTGCTAACTTACATTATTGCCCTAAATGTCAATAATTGATATTTCCAAGTTTTACCAACTTAAATCACTGTTTTAGGCCAAAAAAACACAAGTTGGCTTTTTTTTGCAGTGTACCAACAAGTGTATTTTCAATAAATAGCTTCATACTCCAGAGGGTTAAAACATGATTGTGTATTTATTGTAGTGTGTGTTTCTGAGCTGTCCTCCAGCTCCAAAAGTGTGTTTGTGCAAGTTTATGAATGTGTGTATGCAAATGTGTGCATGTGTGAATACACCCACACACAATAGGTACAAGTATGTGTCTGTTTTGCATCATGTGTGTGTCTTTGTGTGTGTGTGTGTTCTCCCCATGTCATCATGGGTGCCAGGTTGTGTGTCACTGGGTGTCCTGTGTAGCTCTCCGTTGTAAACAAGCTGGCGGAGGGATGGAGGGATGGAGGGATGGTGGGAGGAAACAGACGGAGGGAGGGAGTGATGGAGCGAGATCTCTCTTCCTTCCCGCAGAGTAACACCAGGAGAAGATGTTGAATATAAATGATGTTAATGAAGAGTTGAGTCTTTGTTACAGCTGCTGTAAAACACAGCTAACAGGCTCACTTAACTCCATGGAGTCTTATAGGGACATTCTGGCCATTTTTTAATCATTTTCATGTCATTTCATGTCTGTTGCTGTGTCTTTTTTTTTTTTTTCTTGTTATTTCGTGTCTTTTTTGGTCATTTTGTGTCTTATTTGGTTATTTTGTGTCTTTTCTTGTGTCTTTTTTAGTTATTTTGTGTCTTTTTTAGTTATTTTGTGTCTTTTTTTTGTCATTTTGTGTCTTATTTGGTCATTTTGTGTCTGTTGTTGTGTCTTTTTCATTTTTTTGTGTCCTTTTTTGGTCATTTTGTGTCTGTTGTGTCCTTTATAGTTATTTCGTCACTTTTTTTGGTCATTTTGTGTCTTTTTTTGGTCATTTTGTGGTCATTTTGTGTCTGTTGTTGTGTCTTTTTTAGTTATTTTGTGTCTTTTTTTTGTCATTCTGTCTTCTCATTTTGTGTCTTTATTGGTCATTTTGTGTCTTTTTGTGCCTTTTTTTTGTCATTTTGTGTCTTTTTTTGATAATTTTGTGTCTGTTTGTGTCCTTTAGTCCAACATTAAATGTGATTTTTAATCTTTTTTTTACTTTCAAAACACTATCATGCTCAATAAAGGAATTATAAATGTTGCAAATGTGAACAAAGGTGTCAAATCTAACATATAAGAGGGTTACATCCAGTTCTATCATTTTATACTAAATCTATTTGAGCTTGTCTTCAGTTTTACTTGGTATATCATCATCAATCATCATCAATGACCAAAAAAGACATAAAAACACACAAATAAGGTTTGTGGCTCCATTCTAACTGTTTCTCTGGCCAACAGTGGTTCTTTTGTTAGTAAAGGTTGCCGACCCCTGTTATACAACAATAATCTTAAACTATAATACACTGGACGGGTTTGTAAATCATGTTGCAATGCTTCAGAATGGTTTTGAAGATGTAAAACATGTCTTCTGCGTGTTTATTAAACCCACCCTTGTTCTGAACAAGTGAAGAAAATTGCAGCAGGATGAGAGAGAAAAAAATATTCCGCTTTTAGTGAATCACCATTAAAACTTTCCCAGAGAAATGAAGAGCTGTTTGGTTACATGAAACTGTTCAGAAATCGTGACGAACACAATGGAAGCAAACAGCTATTTTTAAATAACATAAAATAAGCCTTGGTTGATCAAACGTTGTTGTTCTCTCTGTTTGAGGATAATGAGGGTCCTTTGTTTGCTGGATTTGGTTTAATTTTCCTCCTTTTTTTTTTTAGAGGAAAGTGTTCTGTACTTCATCACAAGCTTCATGAATGTTTAAACCCTGTGGAGTCTCCAAAAGCTCCAAATAATCCAGACTTGTTGCCTCCATCCAGACTAGAAAACAAAGCAGCGTGGAGCCCTACTGTAAATTTACCTCTAAAGTTCTGGCTGTAAACTCCATGAGGCCAGTTTCAGTTTGATGATGATATACCAAGTAAAACTGGAGACAAGCTCAAATAGATTTAGTATCAAATGATAGAACTGGATGGAACCCTCTTATATGGTAGATTTGACACCTTTATTCAACATTTCAAAATCTTTATTCAGCATGATAGTGTTTTGGAAGAAAAAACTGATTAAAAATCACATTTTATGTTGGACTAAAGGACTAAAAAAGACACAAAATGACAAAAAAAAGACACAAAATGACAAAAAAAGACACAAAATGACCAAAAAAAGACACAAAATGACTAAAAAAAGACACAAAATGACCAAAAAAGACACAAAATGAGAAGACAAAATGACCAAAAAAACCACAGAGGAAGACACAAAATGACTAAAAAAAGACACAAAATGACTAAAAAAGACACAAAATGACCAAAAAAAGACACAAAATGACAAAAAAAGACACAAAATGACCAAAAAAAGACACAAAATGACTAAAAAAAGACACAAAATGACCAAAAAAGACACAAAATGAGAAGACAAAATGACCAAAAAAACCACAGAGGAAGACACAAAATGACTAAAAAAAGACATAAAATGACCAAAAAAGACACAAAATGACTAAAAAAAGACACAAAATTACCAAAAAAGACACAAAACCACCAAAAAAAGACACAAAATAACAAAAAAAGACAGAAAAAATGACCAAAAAAGACACAAAATGAACAAGTAAGTCAGATCCAGTTAGTCAGAATAAAAAATGTATTATTATCAGGTCATATAGTTGAAAAAAATATATACCAACATGGCATTTAATCATTGTTTTAAGTGGTGCATACAGGCAGGATGAAAAGGATTCATACATGGACAAAGACAAAGAGTTAAGATGGGGAACATAACTGCACGTATATATGCATATATACACTTTCCCTCTCACATAAATAGAGATGCTTATTGTCTTTCACTCTGTGCTGCACGCATGAGTGCACACAGAGACTCACACACACACACACACACACACGCTGGCTGCCTCCATACAGTGGAGATGGATGAGTGACAGTTGATTCATGGCTCCCCCAGCCACCATACATATTCTAATGGGGCCTTGAGGAAAGTAAAAAACTTGCAGAGTGAGATCAGGACTTTGCTTTTAGACAGCAGGAGGAGAGGGGCCATTATTCTTTGCAAGCATATCGTAGCTGTCAACTGCAAAAGCACCTGCCACAGAGAAAAAATCAAAGATTAATACAAAGAGACGCCAGACTTCAGTCTTAAAATGACTCTTTTAGTTGCAGTTGTTTGAAATGCTGTAACTGTACGGCAGCTATTCTCAACCTGGGGGTCGCCAAATCATTTAGGAAGTCAGCTCTGTCTCCACTGTGTTAAAGTGTTCATGTGTTAATGTGTTTTAGTCTTTGTGGTGATTTAATGTCTTTTTTTTGGTAATTTTGTGTCTTTTTTTGTGATTTTGTGTCTTTTCTGGTCATTTTGTGGTGAATTTGTGTCTTTTTTGGTCATTTTGTTTCCTTTTTTTGGTCATTTTGTATCCTTTTTTAGTCATTTTGTGTCTTTTGGGTAATTTTGTGTATTTTTTGGTCATTTTGTGTCTTTTTGTCAATTTGTGTCTGTTTTAGTCATTTTGTTTCCTTTTTTTTGGTAATTTTGTGTCTTTTTTTAGTCATTTTGTGTCTTTTTTTGGTAATTTTGTGTCTTTCTTTTGGTAATTTTGTGTCTTTTTTTGGACATTTTGTGTCTTTTTTGGTCATTTCATTTCTTTTTTGGGTTATCTGAACTATGTGCGTGAGATTGTGTTCAGTGAGTGGGGGTCGCGGACAACATGCATATTAAATTGGGGGTCGCGACTCAAAAAGGTTGAGAACTACTGCTGTATGGAATGGTGAATTTATTTTCAAAACACTGTGTCTGAATGCTTGGTCCTCATCATGTATGCATTTCTTTCTGAGCACCATTGCACCATGAATTATTCATGTAAACAGCATATATCAGTTTATAGATATGTACATTTAAACAGTGGCATTAAAATGATGCTCCAACAAATAACTTTCAGAGATTTAGATCTGATGGTTCGGAGTGTGCAGACAACACATGCACTCATTGCTAATAGGCCAGACGATGAGTTAAATATTTAAAAACTCTGCATGCGTCTCAACAGGAGATTATTAGACATTAGATTATTGTTTCTAAAGCACGCAGCATGATACACGTTGTTTAACAGACCACTGCGCTAATGAAATGTTGGGAATTTGCAGTTTTTACATGTTGTGCAGAGCTTTGAAGTAATTGTGCATTTATTCCACTTTTTGATCAACTAAGTGAGTGAAGAAGGAGGAGAGATAATATGCAACAACATTTCTCAGCCAGATTCAAACTGGGGATGTTGTGATTATACAAGGACTTACTGGATCAACATTTTGAACACAAAAAACACTCAAAAACACACATAAAATCACATAAAAAACAAAAAAATACACAAAGGAATTACAGAAAACACAAAAATGACAAAAAAAAACACATTAAAACACAAAAACAAACAAAAAAATGCAAAAAAACAAACAAAAACACAGATAAAATCACACAAAAAAACAAAAAAATACACAAAGGAATTACATAAAACACAAAAAAAATACAAAAAACACTCAAAAACACACATAAAATCACATAAAAGACAAAAAAATACACAAAGGAATTACAGAAAACACAAAAAAATACATTAAAACACAAAAACAAATGAAAAAAATGCAAAAAACACACAAAAACACACCTAAAATCACACAAATATAACCCCAAAAATAACCCCAAAAATAAACAAAGGAATTACATAAAGCACAAAAAAAAGTACAAAAAAACCCACATAAAAACACAAAAACAAATGAAAAAAAATGAAAAAAACACTCAAAAACACACATAAAAAAACAAAAACCACATGCCTAAAAAACACAAAAAACACACAAAGGAATTACATAAAGCAACCAGGCTTTTTTCAGGGGAGAAAAACGGCCCTGCGCTTCTACAGGGACAAAAAAAAGTCCCGCCAAAAGACCCTCAGGACGGTTTATATTCAAATTAGGGGCGTTTTGGCGAGTGAGACCCTCCTCATTCTGGATGTTGGGCGGTAGTGGAATCAGTCTTTATAAAGGTCAGGCAGATCTTCCACTGTGTCCTGATGCTCCATAGTCTAACTGCTGCTGTCCATGGTGCTGATCCTGGAGCCTCAGACATACAGGAGCTGTCCATGGTGCTGATCCTGGAGCCTCAGACATACAGGAGCTGTCCATGGTGCTGATCCTGGAGCCTCAGACATACAGCAGCTCTCCATGGTGACTAACACTAGCCTGCTGCTGAGTTTCTGTCTGAACAGAATACTCTAAATAATATCCCTGTCATTATCTCAAATTGTTCCCGTTGCTCTTTATCTGATGCTGTCTTAGACTCGGGTTGCTGTGTCTTGACCTTATTTTGTTAGTTAACACCATTAAGGCTCCTCTCAGTGCTGCACTGTGTGGGCTGCAGGGTGAATTTGCCAGCTGGCCTGCAGCAGTGGAAAGAAAGTGATGCTTATTCAGAGATATATATATGTTCTTTGATTTAACTGTCTTCTTGTTATTATGGCATTCTCCTTCTCATAAATTACTCACTTGTGGATGAAACAACTCCAACACATATTTATCTTAACCCTTTGGAGTTTGGAGCTATTTTGTCAGGGTTTTTTTTTTACTCTTTTTCATTCTGTTGGTATATACACCACTTAAAAAATGTTTAACATGCCATGTTGGAATTGTTTTTTCATGTTGACTTACTGGATCAACATTTTGAAAACAAAAAAGCACACAAAAACACACATAAAAACACACAAAAGATACAAAAAAACATGATTAAGCACACATAAAAAACACGAAAAATACAGAAAACACACTTAAAAACAAAAAAATACAAAAAATGCATAAAAACACAAAAAACACACATAAAAACAAAAAAATACAAAAAAACATGCATAAAAAACACAAAAAACACAAAAAGTTACAAACAACACATAAAAAACACAAAAACAAACAAAAAATCACTAAAAAATAAAAAAACATGCATAAACACAAACAAAAAATACTAAACAAATGCAAACATACAAAAACACACAAAAGAACAAAAAACACACAAACAGACACACAAGAGAAAAATATATATAAAATACAAGAACACACAAAATACAAAAAAACATGCATAAACACACAAAAAAACACATAAAAACCAAAAAAATAGAAAAAACATGCATATAAAAACGCATAAAAACACAAAAAGAAACAAAAAAGCCTGAACTTTAGAGTTCAGCGGACAGCAGGGCTCCATGCTGCTTCGTTTTTATGTCATGAAGAAGTCTTGCTTTCGTTGACTCCAGAGGGTTTAAATAAATTACTGATTATGTGACGTGTGGCTCTAAGGTTCTCTCTTTAGTTTACATTTCCTGTTTCATTATGTGCTTTCAAGCTTTTTTTTTATTTTTGCTATTGTGTCTGTCACTTCAAGTGGGTCTCATTATTCATATGGATGTTGGATATCTCATTTTGAAAAGAAGCGTCCGTCTTGAGTTTGGTTTAAAAAAACACAAAGAAAGCAGGAGGGAGCAATAAAACATGGTATGCTTTTAGGCTTGACAGAGGCCATTATTTTAAAGTAGCATAATGTGAAAGTCTGGTGGCAAAGTAGCTGTCAGCAACATGTCAACAAGGTGATGGATTAGAGCTCCAGGTGGAGAATACGTTGTGTGAAGTGGAGCTTTTAGTGGCGGCTGGTTTCAATGGAGAAGTTGAACTGTACTTAACATTTCTAACACAGTGGTAGACGTGTGTGTGAGGGTTTTAGAGTGTGACTGTAGTAAAACAAAATATTGATACAGTCATAAAAGACTATTATTGACTGTGAGGTGTTAAAAGAAAGCTGCTTTAAAATAGTCTTCAAAAAACTCTCTTTTATCATCTTTATGGATATTTTTTATTGTGGAAATCAATTGAGCTCTACAAATATTGTGTAAAGCAGCTGGTGAATAAAACACATAATAAAAGGACACATTTTAAATTGTCTTTTTTTTTTTTTTTTTTTTTAATTACTCTCAGCACTGCAAAGAGGGGGAGCGAATGAAAATAAACTGATTGGACTTTGATATACACAATTGCCCATAAAGTATATGAATATTTTTTTTCCATTCATGAAATTATTGTGACAATTTGATTTAGTGTTGACAGATAAAGTGTATCGAAACTTTATTAATCAATCATTTTCCAAACATGCGTCTGAAAACAAAATTATTCCAACTTTATGGGCGAACCGTGTAGTTTTTTAGGGAGATTAGTAAATAAAAATTAATAAAAGCTAGCTATATAAGCTCAGATACAGAGGAAACAAGATCAGAATACATCACAGAAAGTGACCCCATGACATCTGACCAATCAGTATGATAATAACATAATAATATTAACTTTAATGACTTTGACCTCAAATGTAAAAATGAAAAATTTAGAAAAAAAATCAGCAAGAAACAGTTGAACAAACAGAGTTATTCTTCAGTGACTTGTACGAGGAGAACTTGACTATGAAGGCATATTAGGGCCAAGTATGAATTAAAATAATAGTCATATTTCGAGAAAAACGTTGCAAATGTACTAGATTAAAGTGGCAGCCACATCGAGTGGCACTAAAATCCGCAATAGATAACAAAGCAAAAAGCGGAAGCAAATAGTCGGCCTGTACTCGTCGTAGAAAAGTGCAATTAGATGCCAAGTTAGAAAACAGAATAAAGTGCCCTTGGAATAGATAGAAAAATAATCCCAATGAAGAAAATTATTTGCAGTGATACAAAAAATGTCAAAGTAGGATATCAATAAGGTTCTATAATACAATATCACCCAACTGTGAAAAATCAGAGGTTTTTGCTCTCATTTAGCACTAAAAGTGCACAAGATTGATGCATTTTACAAAAAAAAAATTAAATTTTAAATTTTATCCCCCTACATGGTTTCGGTTCGATGGTTTTAATTGTCAGTACCATATCATTAAATCTCCTTTTAACTTGATGCTAATGGTAATCAAGTATTAGGACTATTTCATCATACATGATGCATCAGAGCTTTTTGCTGCTGGTGGGCCCCATGTTGTGCAGAATGGGCCCTTTTTATTATTTTGCCCCTGAATGAGTGCCCTATTAA
>NC_081519.1:4187368-4232368 GCF_030273125.1 Centropristis striata | reverse complement strand
AAATGACCGAAAAATGACCACAAAAAGACACAAAATGACCAAAAAAGAAATAAAATGACCAAATGAAGACACAAAATGACTAAGACAAAAGAAAACGGAAAAAAATACCAAAAAGACCCATATCCAACAGTCAGCTTCAATCCAGAGACTCCTTGGAAAGTAATAACTTGATACTTTTTTAATTTTTACTCCAATTTGTCAGAAAAGACACAAAATTACCCACAAAAGAATCAAATTGACAACAAAATGACACAAAATGATCAAAAAAGACACACAATGACCATAAAATTACATAAAATTAAGCAAGACTCAAATTGACCACAAAATGACAAAAAAGACACAAAATGACCAAAAAACAAACAAAATGACCAAAAAAGACACAAATTGACCACAAAATGATCAGAAAAAAGACAGAAAATGACCAGAAAAGACACAAAATGACCAAATAAGACAGAAAATGGCCAAAAATTACATAAAATTAAGCAAAAAAGGACTCAAATTGACCACAAAATGACAAAAAAGACACAAAATGACAAAAAAAAAAAAGAAAATGACCAAAAAGACTAAAACACATGAACACATGAACACTTTAACACAGTGGAGACAGAGCTGACTTCCTAAATGATTTGGCGACCCCCAGAAATCATCTCGAGACCTCATTTGGGGTCAGGACCCTCAGGTTGAGAATAGCTGCTCTACTCTGTCACACCAGAGTTGGAGACATTGCAGGCTTGTACATAACAACCAGTTGCTCCACAGCGATGTGGTTTTATTGTATTTAGTGACTTGTTTTGTCTCCGACTGCCTCATCAAACCCAGACCAGCCACAGTCTGAGCTCCTCTTTACTGATAAAACACTTGACTGTTGATTACAAAGAACCCCTCTAGCTGATCAGTTGAGATGATCTGATCCCTGCAGCAGCTCATTCCACCATCAGTAGGAGTTGTTATCGTCTCGTCTTTAAACCTCTAAGTGTTGTTTTAGTCTCTGTCACTCTGCAGTAAAGACTAACAGCATGGAGCGGTACGTCGGCGCATCACTGTGGGGATTATTGTTAACAATTATACTCAAGTTGTCAACAGTTATGGCAGCACAGATTGGTCCCACTAACAGTTATGGCGGTGCTAAAACACAGAGAGCTAACAATGATGGCAATGCTAACAGCTTCTCTCTTCTATCCATTTACAATGTGCTCGTGGTTTATTGGTTTATGCTTTTTCTTATCTGGAGGTATTTTTCATTTCTGTCTTATCTTCACAACACAATTCATGAGTGTTTTCTAATTCACTCCTCTGCAGAGCTGCTGGCCCACACTGAACTCCTTTATTCTCCTACATTAGTGGGATGTTTTACCTGCAGGAAGCACATTCTCATGTTTTTGTTCATCAACTGTGACGTGAAAAGATCAGAACTCCTCACAGGAAGAGGAAGTTAAAGTTTTTATCCTACTTCTTCCTAGAGTCAGTCGCTCTGGAGGGCAGAGGAGAAAGTTGTCTTCTTCAAAATACAAATAATGAAGCAGACAACAACTAAAACATCTCTCTGTCTGTGCATTTATATATATATTTTTAATATTTTATTGTTACTTTTAATCTAAGTCCTTTGCTATCAGTTTAAAGGTCCATTCTGACCTCCTGAGTGTGTAACAGTCAGCTTCAAGCCAGAGACTCCTTGGAAAGGAACAACTTGATGCTTTGGGATTTGTTAGAAAAGACACAAAATTACCCGAAAAAGAATCAAGTTGACCCCAAAATGACACAAAATGATCAAAAAAAGACACAAAATGACAAAAAAAAAGACACAAAATGACCAAAATAGACACAAAATGACCAAAAAAGACACAAAATGACCAGAAAATGACCAAAAAATGACAAAAAATGACCAAAAAAGACACAAATTGACCAGAAAATGATCAAAAAAAGACACAGAATTACCAAAAAAGGCACAAATTGACCAGAAAATGATAAAAAAGACACACAAAATGACCAAAAAAGACACAAAATGACCAAAAAAGACACAAAATTACTAAAAAAAATTCATTAACTTGCATTGTAGCAAAATCCGTGTCAGTTTCACAGATTCCTGTGAGACCAGGTTAAAAAAAAGACACAAAATGACTATAAAAGAGGCACAAAATGACCAAAAATTCCATAAAATTAAGCAAAAAAGTACTCAAATTGACCACAAAATGAAAAAAGATTACCACAAAAAGACACAAAATGACCAAAAAAAGACACAAAATGACCCAAAAAAAAAGACACAAAATGAATAAAAAAGTATCGGTATCAAGTTGAAAATTTTAGTATCATGACAACCCTAGTAGCAACAGATTTTTACAGAAGAAGAAGTTGGCAGTTGGCACTTGTAGCTGTACGGTTGCTGTGACTTCTCCATTATGTGGAAATCACACAAAATGTGCTGTTCCTCCCTCCTTCCCTCCTCCCTCCTCTCCTCCTCCACCAGCCTCACACTCCATTGTTGTTCCTGTGTCGTAGTGGATGCTGCAGCCGGCTGCCAGGCGGCCGTCGCTCAAAATAGGATTCAGGCCATTTCACCCATAACCGGCGCCGCGGTGGCTCCAGGGAATCCAACAACGATTTCATCCATGTGCCTCCTCTAGCGTGGCACATTTGTGCAGAGTAGATCGAGGAGGCGAGCTAAAATGAACCCTCCATTTTGCTCGAGGTGCAGCAAGGACACAGCCTTGATAATGATTGATTTCATCTCGCACCTCCTCCCTTTCTCCTCTCCTCTCCTCTCCTCTCCTTTTCTTTTTTTTTCGTGCAGCCATCCCTCTCTCCATCTTCACTCGACTTACTCCTTCCATACACTGTAAGAAAGAGGGAAGAGGTTAAGGGAGAATGCATGGAGAGAAGGAGGTGACAAACAATGCAGGGAAGCAGGTAGAAAGTACACTATTAAAAAATCTGTTTTTTTTACAGAAAAAAAAATGCAAAATTGACCGCAAATGACAAAAAAAGACACAAAATGACCAATAAAGACACAAAATGACCAAAAAAAGACACAAAATGAGCAGACAGAATGACCAAAAAACAACAACACAGAAGACACAAAATGACCAAAAAAGACACAAATTGACCACAAACTGATTAAAAAAAGACACAAAATGACCAAAAAAGACACAAAATGACCAAAAAAGGAACCAAAATGACCAAAAACGACACAAAATTAGAAAAAAGACACAAAATGACCATAAAAAGGAAACAAAATGACCAAAAAAGACACAAAATGACCACAAAAACTAAACAAAATTACCAAAAAAGACACAAATTGACCACAAAATTACCAAAAAAGACACCAAATTACCCAAAAAAGAAACAAAATGAGTGCAGTAACCACAGCTGCCATTTTCTTTTCTGTAAAAGAAACAGAATTTTTTTTTACAGTGTACTTTTCAAGGCTTTGGAACAATACATCACCCTGTTTTCATTTGGATAATTTCTCTCACTACCCACCTCTTCCTCCATAAACGACACTCAGCGGGCCAGTTGTTCATCATTCCTCCAGTGTGTGTGTGTGTGTGTGTGTGTGTGTGTGTTCATCCCTGCTAATCTCTCTCTGGTTAGCAGCGTTGCTGTGCTGCAGAGCTCCTGTCAGAACACACAAACACTCCGGTGACATTTTGCCTTCCTCCCTTCTCTCCCTTGATCTTTGTGTCTCTTTCCCTTTTTCCTCTCCTTCATCTTCCTCTACTCCTCCCTATATATATATATATATATATATATATATATATCCCTCCACATCTCCCCCATCTCTTCTACCCTTCACTGAAAATATTACCTTAAACTCAATATTCGCTGAACATAAAATGTGAACACTGGCTCTGATCCTTGTCTCTATAAATATCAGTTTTCAGCTTTAGCATTACCTCCTCAAAGTGCAAACTGCCTCTTCCTATAATCACATCCCACCACTTCTCCTTCTTCTTCTTCTTCTTCTTCTTCTTCTTCTTCTTCTTCTTCTTCTTCTTCTTCTTCTTCTCCTTCTTCTCCTTCTTCCTCTTCCCAGTAAATTAATATTTTTATGTGAAGGATGATAATGTAAGTGTTGGCTAATATGTTCCCCTATAAAGATGGACTTTTAATTCACCCACTGTCCATAAATCTTATTTTAGTATCTTTTCTGTGCCTTTTCTTCCTCTCCTGCTCTGTTCTTTATAGAAGGCAGATGCTAATGTGAGTGTTGGCTAATATGCAGCACTCTATAAAGACTTCATTCACCTGAGGGTTATTATAGACTACATCTTCCCTCTCCCCACCTCGCCCATTCCTTATAAAGTAGATCTTTATGTGAAGGATGGTAATGTGAGTGTTGGCTAATGTGTTGCTCCATAAAGATAGATTTTTAATTCACCTGCTGGGTATATACTGATTTGGCTGACACCACTGCTTCGCCGTTCTGCCGAGCCAAGCAGTTTATTAGATGTAGAGAGAAGAGTGCATCGTTTTCTGCATCAAATATTACCAAAATCAAACCGTTCAGAGCTTAATTTATGTCAGATCGTTTATGTTTTAAATGAGCACATAAGCTATATTCAGGCTGCAGGCGAAAGTTGCAGGCCCAAATCAGATTTTTTTTTTGCTCATATTTTTTATGAGACAAAAAAAGACACAAAATGACCAAAAAGACACAAAATGACCAAAAGAAGACACAAAATGACCAAAAAAAGACACAAAATTACCAAAAAAGAAGCAAAATTATGAAATAGAGATACAAAACTACCAAAAAAAGGAAACAAAATGACAAAAAAGAAACAGATTGACCACAAAATGACCGAAAAAATACACAAAATGACAAAAAAAGACACAAATTGACCACAAAATGATAAAAAAAAGACACAAAATGACCAAAAAAGAAACAGGTTGACCACAAAATGACCGAAAAAAGACACAAAATGACCAAATAAGAAGCAAAATTATGAAATAAAGACACAAAATTACCAAAAAAAGGAAACAAAATGACAAAAAAGAAACAGATTGACCACAAAATGACCGAAAAAAGACACAAAATGACCAAAAAAAGATACAAAATGACTAAAAAAAGGAAACAAAATGACCAAAAAAGACACAAATTGACCACGAAATGATCAAAAAAAGACACAAAATGACCATAAAAGACAGAAAATGACAAAAAAAGACACATAATGACAAAAAAGCTGACTTCCAAAATGATTTGGCGACCCCCAGAAATCATCTCCCGACCCCAATTGGGGTCCCGGGACCCCAAGGTTGAGAATAGCTGCTTTATGGCCCTAAACAGTTTAAAATCACTGTATACTGATACTGCATGAAGGCTTGTGCAGCCTCCCTCCCTCTGCAGGGAGCAGCCATACTTCTCCTCCTTTATATCTGCATCCTGCTCTACAGGTTAACATTTCAAATGTGGACAATCCTCCTCTGTCGACACCAGAATCGTCTCTTTTGGAGCCAAACGGAGGTTTGGAGGAGCACATTTCCTCCAACATCATCCCTCATCTCCTGTGATCTGGCCTGTTTTAGAGTGTGTTTAAGGCTCTGGCTGGTTTCCCTTCTTGATAAAGGTGACTGGTCTAATTATGTCCAGTTCACTGGGCACTTTATCCTCCTCTCACACTCTAATGTGGCAGCTAAAGCCATTGGAGAGCACTTGAAACAGGCAGCAGCACATTTAGATGCCTATTGTGAGTTATTTTCATTTTAGTTTAGTTTTAATTTAACCAGATCTATGATGTCATTATGAAGGGAGATATATTTTTAGTTTTTCTTGTGATTAGTTCTTTTATTTCTGCTGATATTTTGCTCATCAGCCCAACTTTTAACCCTGTGGAGTGTCCAAAAGCTCCTTACTGTAAATTTACCTCTAAAGTTCTGGCTGTAAACTCCATGAGGCCAGTTTCAGTTTGATGATGATATACCAAGTAAAACTGGAGACAAGCTCAAATAGATTTAGTATCAAATGATAGAACTGGATGGAACCCTCTTATATGTTAGATTTGACACCTTTGTTCACATTTGCAACATTTACAATTCTTTATTGAGCATGATAGTGTTTTGAAAGTAAAAGAGAGATTCAAAATCACACAAAATTACTAAAAAAGACACACAATGACTAAAAAAAAGACACAAAATGACTAAAGCAAAACACAAAAAGACACAAAAAGACTTAAAAAAGATACAAAATGACTAAAAAAACCCACAAACGACTAAAAAAGGCACAAAATGACAAAAAAAGACACAAAATGACCAAAAAATACACAAAAATACTAAAAAAAGACACAAAATAACTAAAAAAAGACACAAATTACTAAAAAAAAGACACAAATTGACAAAAAAAGACACAAAAAGACACAAAATGACTAAAAGAAATACACAAAAAGACACCAAATGACCAAAAAAATACACAAAATTACCTAAAAAAGACACAAAATGAGCAGACAGAATGACCAAAAAAAACAACAACACAAAAGACACAAAATGACAAAATAAGACACAAAATGATTTTTTAAAAGTCACAAAATGACCAAAAAAGATACAATATTATTAAAAAAACACACAAAATTACCAAAAAAAGTAATTAAAGTGACCTTCTACACACAACACGGTAAAGTGCCATTCATATAAAACTCACATTAAACTTTCATTTCAAGGTGGGGGCCACAAAATATTGTCACGAGGACCACAATTGGCCCGCGGGTCGTGAGTTTGAGAACCCTGTCCTAGATATTTTTACTTACTTAAAGAATTCTTACAAAGGAACATTTACTTCCTGCACTGGCAGATAATTTGACTTGTTTCAAGCCTTTATTTGCTTATTTCTAGTTATTTATCCCTCATTTTTTGTGCATCTTCAAGTCAAAACCATCTTAAATGTTTTGCCTTTAACCTCACTAAACTTTTCACCTGAAGAAAATCTAAAAATCTAAAACCTTCCTGAGTAGTGGTAAAGATTTTCTCCTCAGTGAATCAGTTTTTCCCTCTCCCCCTGCTGTCTCTCTGCCTCTTCATCTGCTTTCTTTGGGCCCTTTCACATCTTCTCGCTGCTCTCTGACGAAACTCTACAAACGGCACATCTTGAACCAGAACAGCACATTTTCATCCCGATGCTGCAAAGTGTGAAGGAGGCTTTCACTCGTCAAGGAGCTTGTTTCCACCAGGCTAAGAGCAATTGCACCACTCACCTGGTTGTACAAAGAGGCTGGTTTCTGCTGGTAAAAGCTCCCAGTTCAGTTGTTAAGTGAAGAGATGCCCTGATTTCCCTGCAGAAAGCTACAAGTACTTTAAAAAAATGAGGCAGCTCAGAGCTGTTGTCTGTTCCTATAGTGCAATCTTTGTTTTTTTATTGCATGATAAATCAAACATTGGTTCTATCATGTGATCATTATGAATATTTTCTCTTTACATATTTGTGGATTGATGTTTGCTTAAATTGTGGAACATATGAAATGTAAGATTCACTGCACAATTAATGTAATATTAATCTTGATCACGGTTTTGGCCGCCACGATTAAGTCTCTAAAGTCTTGTTTGTCTCCAGAAGGAGCTGCACAGTGTGATAAATTGTCTAAATCAGTAGTTCTCAACCTTTTTGAGTCGCGACCCCCAATTTAATATGCATGTTGTTCGCGACCCCCGCTCACTGAACAGAATCTCACACGCACAGTTCAGATCACCCAAAAAAGAACCAAAATGACCAAAAAAAAAGAACCAAAATGACCAAAAAAAAAGAAACAAAATGAGCAAAAAAGACACAAAATTACCAAAAAAGGAAATAAAATGACCAAAAAAGACACAAAATGACTAAAAAAAGAAACACAACTACCAAAAAGACACATATTGACCACAAAATGATCAAAATGACACAAAATGACACAAAAAAGAAACAAAATGACCAAAAAAGACAAAAAAATGACCCAAAAAAGAAACAAAATGAACAAAAAAAGACACAAATTGACCACAAAATGATCAAAGAGACACAAAATGACCCAAAAAAGAAACAAAATGACCAAAAAAATTACCCCAAAAAACCCCAAATTACCCAAAAAAGAAAGAAAATGACCAAAAAAATGACACAAATTGACCACAAAATGATCAAAAAGACACAAAATGACCACAAAAAGACACAAAATGACTAAAAAAAGACACATCATTACTAAAAAAGACACAAAATGACCCAAAAAAGAAACAAAATGACTAAAAAAGACACAAAATTGCAAAAAAAGACACAAAATTACCAAAAATAGGAAACAAAATTACCAAAAATAGGAAACAAAATTACCAAAAAAGACACAAAATGACCAAAAAAGACACAAAATGACCCAAAAAAGGCACAAAATTACCAACAAAGACACAAAATTAACAAAAAAAGGAAACAAAATGACCAAAAAAGACACAAAATCACCAAAAAAAGCCCCCCAGCTGAGCAGTGGATAGCAGATGAAGGACAGGAGGCTGCTGGCTGCTGTATTCTTATGGTGATTCAGAGGTGATGTGGTATTCACAGCCTGTCCGACGTCCCATTGCCCTGATTGATCTGATATGTTCCTCAAACTCCAGACACACAAACACACACTCGTACACAGATTTGGGCACGGCTTGAAGAACAGATGCACCTCGACACGCACACACACCTTCTCAAAGGCTTCGGAGCATAAAAGGCCTGCAGTCTCGTCTCTCAAACATATCGACCGGCCTGATTCATAATGTTTGATACATTAGACTCTGGTTTCATACGTCTCTTGAAAATATTGTATTCTTCTGATGGCCGTGTCTTTTTAGGCCTTATTTAACGAGGACGCATCTCAAGATCAGATGCACTCTGCTCAGGAAACAGGAATTGATTTTTTTCCTCCTGAACTTTATATTATATTCCACATTTATATCACTACAGTATGTGTAAACTGTGGAACAGAGTGTATGTTTTCTGTTTTAAATAGAAGATCAATGCAGTGTGTGCTGATGGGGACGCAGCAGATCAGCTGAGGCTCTGTCTCCTGCAGTCCTGGACAACACACACACACACACACACACACGCACACACACACATATGCACACGCACACACATATGCACATGCATATGCACACACACACACACACACACACACACATATATATGCACATGCACAAACACACACACACACACACACACACACACACACACACACGCACATGCACAGACACATATGCACATGAACATGCACACACACACACACACACACATACATATGCACATGCACAAACATACACACACACATATGCACATAAACAAACACATATGCACATGCAAACACACACACACACACACACACACACACACACACACACACACACATATGCACATAAACAAACACATATGCACATGCACACACACACACACACACACACACACACACATATGCACATGCACAAACATACACACACACACACATATGCACATAAACAAACACATATGCACATGCACACACACACACACACACACACACACACACACACACATGCACACACACACGCACACACACACACACACATATGCACATGCAAACACACACACACACACATGCACATGCACAAACAGATATGCACATGAACATGCACACACACCCACACACACACACACACACACACACATATGCACATGCAAAAACACATTTGCACATACACACACACAGCCTGATTTACATCCGATTTTTCTGTGATATAAATTTCACAAGTATTAGGATTTATCTGCTCAAAGCAACATCTCACTTTATTGTAATATCTTATCATAACTTTAAAGCACAGAAGTGTTTCCACAAAAGTTTAGTCAGCAATTAATTCCAATGCAGTTTCTGAGAAACCTTTTATTGTTTCAAGATCAAATTGTAGTGCAGATGATTTGTTTTGTTTTTGCTTTGAACAAATATGCAACAAATAGAAGGAACATGTTTCTTTCGTTGAGGTGACACCACTGGGAGTTTTAGTCTCACACCTCTGAAATGTTTTGTGTAGAAAATTCACATCCAGTGGCGGAGTGTCACATCATCTAGCTGATGTTGAAGTATGAAAAAAGAATCGTTTCAGTGTCTGTAAGGACAGGGTTGGACTGAAGGCTGTTATGTTTGAAGGTTTTTCAGAAAGTTAAGAGTTTTATAAAGTGTTGATTTGAGAGAGCTGCAGTCATGGTGTTTATGTTCTTAGAAATTATTTCGCAAAATGTGTTTCAATGTCAAGTATTTGAATCAATGAAAGCATTCAGTTTGACACATTCTGAGACAAAAAACGTCCCCGTAGAGCAGCTTTAAGCCACCCAGAGGTCTGTTTGTACCAGCAGCACCCTGAACCTACTGTTAACCCTCTGGAGTCCATCTATTTATTGAAAATACATGTTTTATTTCCAGTAATAACTTTATTTATATATTTTATGTAGACAAGCTGAGAAAGCCAGTTGAAAGTTCAATCAAAGGAGCTTTCACAGTGTGACATTTATGTTTCTAGAACATTTTTAAAATGTGAATTTTCTTTCTACAATGAAATCTATTACTATTTTTAATTCACATGCAAATAGACTGTTTTGTAGTTTTATTATTTATTCTTTTTTCTGCTGTTTTTGTGTGTATAAATGGTAAAAAAAAAAAGAAAGGGTAATTTTCCATAGACACCTATGACTTTTTTTTTGTATTTTCCGTTCCTGGCAGGTTTATACTTTGTTAATTAAAATAAAATGAAAAATCTGACTGATAGCCAAGTTTGTGTGGAGAAAAAGGAGCCATGCATGTGATAGAAAGATGAAAGACAGAGGCAGAAATGAATGCATAGGAAGTTGACAAATTTGAACCAAAATCTCCTGGACTTCAGACGTTTAATATTAAGGAGACCAATTGAAAGTGATGAAATAGAGTTTAAAAGTATGGATACATAGTATGAAGAGCGTAAAAGTCCACTTTCGGTGGGTGGGTCCAGCAATTGTACGTCCCTAACCCAACTACATCGCTTTTTGGTCAACAAGATCTCCAACCAACAGAATAGGTTGTTTGTCAACACCACCCATAATGACACATATGATCGTTTCACTGGGAAAGAGCAGAGTGTTCAAAAAATAGCATAATTTTACATACATGTACGGTTTGCGGAATTTACGCATTGTTCTGCTTCTCTCCTGATGACGGCTCACCTTGTTAGTGACCTGTCAATCAAAGGTAGCCCCGCCCCAAATCATATGATTCTTTATCTTCTATTTTCTTCTAAACGGAGCCATTATTAGAACTATTAACATCAGATTGTCTTGAAGAAGATTTTTTACTAGTGATTGTCCTAAAAAAAAATTCTGAGGTAATAAATCAGGTGAGAAGTTTTCTCATTTTGCACTGAAATGAATGGATTAAAATGTTTTTGCAGCCACACTGAGCGCCCCCTGCTGGAATTTTTGGTAAAATGCAGCTTAAGGCACTTCCTGGTTTGTCTCCCTGCTCAGACCTAGTTCAGACACTCCTGTTGGTCATAACGACTCATGAGGTCCTATGGTTTGGAGGATTTTTTTTGCACAATCTGGAACCGCTTGGCTCAGTCAAAGATCTGATAAGTTAAAAATGTTTGAGCTGTATCGGTGTCAGGGCCGTCTTCCATCGTCGAACAGACATGGAACTCAAGAGCAGCACATTTCAGAAGTTGTTTTTCAAAGTTGAATCAAGAATAGTAACCCTCGAACAATAACAATGTCACGAGTTACTGTCAATGAGAACGCTACAGAGTGGCATGTGTCCCTCAAACCGACATGCTTCAGTGAAAAGGGAGCACTCCAAGAAGCAGGATTTCAACGAGCAACAAAGACGTATAACAAGGCTACAATGAGACTAAGCTGGAAGAGTGACAAGGCATCAGAGCAAATTCAAAAGCAGGATTCGCAAGATAAGTACAAGGCACTCGGTGTGCGGCTGTCAGTCTGTATGTGAGTGAGAGAATGAAGTGGAAACATGTAGAATGACCTTATAAGAGAGAAAAAAGGGGAAGGCTGTAAAAGACATGGCAGCCATTCAGACTGAGCTATAAAGAAAACAGACAGACACAGAAAGTGTCAAAGGGTCAAAATCAATACATACAAGGACAAAAGTTTCACATGCATGTACAGTGAGACGGGAAGAAAAGAGAAAGGGAGGGAAGGAAAAAACACTCTCCGGATGTGTGCACAAGAGGAGACATTTTTTATGATCTCGATTAAGTTTTTATCCTCCATTCAAGTCGTCTCCTCTCTAAGTGTGATTACATGAAAGTTGATTCTAGTTCACCTGCTGTGATGCTTCCATAGGAGAGGGGAAAGTGGTTTTTTTTTTCTTTCAAAGAAAACTGCTGCAGAGAAATATCGGACATAAAAAAATAGCCGGATAAAAGTGTCTTTTATGATCTATAATGACCCAGAATCTAGGGCTGCATGATTATGGCCAAAATGATAATCACGGTTATTTTGATCGATATTGTATTATTAATCACGATTATTCATCATGTTAGGGAAAGCATCTGTATTTTTATTGCACTACTTATAAACAAACAATAGGAACAGTTTTTAATGTCCGGTGCTTGTTGTTAATAAACAGAGATCGCTAAGTGAACACCTCCTGCAGCAGTAGCAGATACACACTGTGCTGCTACAGAGCTAACTGTTAGCCTGTTAGCACATACACACTGTACTGCTACAGAGCTAGCTGTTAGCCTGTTAGCACATACACACTGTACTGCTACAGAGCTAACTTAGCGGTCTCTCCCAGCTACAGAGTCGGAGGAGATGTTAACCCGATAGCATCCAGTCTGCAAATTGCTAACAGGCTAACAGTTAGCTCTGTAGCAGTACAGTGTGTATGTGCTGCTGCTGCAGGAGGTGTTCATTTAGCGATCTCTGTTTGTTTACAACAAGCAAATTCACGATCACAATGTTTATGATCAGAGGAGACGCTGTGCATAATTAGCCATGCTGCTTTGTTTATGATCAGCTGCTGACTTTGTGCACAGTTAGCGATGGTGGCCACAGTTGCGTCCATGTTTAATCCGTCGCGTATGTGATCACAGTTCACATTCGAAACTGTTGCTAAACACGTCTTATATAAGTATCTACAGTTCTCTGCAGCACAGTGCATCCATCTGTGTTGTTGCATTTACTGTATATCTTGTGATGTTTTAATTCCGTCTAATGTTGTTTATTGCACTCGCTCTCTCTCCGTTTTAATGTCTTGTATCGACTTGCCTCCTTGTCATCGTAAATAAGCATTGACCTGCCTGCTTAAATAACAGTAAAATATAAATGCATATATCACAAAGCTATTGCAGTGCACAGTAGAAACAGGTAAACAGAAAAACAACAACATGTTATTGATCTGAACAGTGACAAAAGACTAATTGTTTAGTTTCAAACACCTTTCTACCCTCCTGTGGGCGCAGAAGAAGTTCAGTTCAGTGCAGCGGATTCAGTCATTTACCTGAGGATAAGGAGAAAAATCCCAAGTTAATTTGTTTCAGAGGAATAGAGAAAGAAACTGTATGAGAAAAAAACCCAGAGTGAGTCTGGCTGAGGCGAATGGAACAGATGCTATCTAAAAAAAGAGCTGGCTCTCTATTTAAAAACGAATCCTTTTAAATAATTGAAAGAGTAGAACTAGATAAATCTAAACCGAGGAACATCCTAAATTATAATAAATGTAACATTATTGAAACATACAAACGTAGTCACTTAAAGTTACATTTATCTCTTAAACACCCAGGGGTAATGTCACATAAGGCCTTTTATCCACTGAACTCTAGTAACCTCGTCGCTTCCGATGACAACACAAACCCAGAAAGTCTACCTAGAAACCCAAACAACACTTTTAATCTTCCTAGTAACAGGCCTCTATTCTGAGGGTGTGTTACGCACTTGTCATGGCGCAGCAGAAGGGAGCAGGGGTGTGAAGTTTGTCTGTCTGCGAGATGAAGTGAGAACTGCTTAAAAACCAGCGACAGACTTGAAAAAGCTCGAAACGCGAGGCACATGATGTAGCACAAAGACACAGACGTGCACGTAAACCACAAAAACAAACTATTTACAAACCTGAAGTGCAGATAAACACACAGAATGTAAATGTTTACATGCTCTCACATGTAGGTCAACATGCTTTTGACTGGCTGTGTGTGTGTGTGTGTGTGTTCTTGTTCTTCCTACGTTGTGAGGACCAGAACACGTTTTTTAACCAACAAAGTGAGGACATTTTTGCAAAGTGAGGCCATTTCACATTTCAGCCGGTCCTCACTTCTTTAAAGGCTTTTTTGAGATTTCAGACTTTGTTGTAAGGGTTAAAGGTTACATGATTATGATAATTAACTGAAACTGTATTGTGTGGTTACAAAACTAATTAAAATTATAGTGAAAATGTCCTTCGTTTTCCTCTTTGTCAATCTCCCACCCAACAAATACCCTTTTACAAAAAACAAAAACTAAAGTGTTTAAAAAAACGTATTAAACTAAAACTAGCAAACTCACTCTAAAAAGTAATTAAAACTAACTGAATTTAAAAACAAAAGTTCACAACAAAATTAAAACTAATAAAAAATAATATATAAAAAAATATGAAAAATCCAAAACTATTATAACCTTGCAAGGGAATTCACTGTTACAATGAGGGCCCTCACAAAGATAGAAGTATAAGAATGTGTGTGTGTGTGTGTGTGTGTGTGTGTGTGTGTGTGTGAGACACAAATCATTCTGTACACACAAAGATTAACATGCATACACACTTTTAGCTCTCGCAGCAGTGTAGCGGTAGTAATCAACACTTGAGAGAGCTGTGAGCAGGCAGGGTGTGTGTGTGTGTGTGTGTGTGTGTGTGTGTATGTGTGTGTGTGTGTGACTGTGTCAATGCATGTGTGTCTGTGTGTGTGTGTGTGTGTGTGCGTGTGTGGGGGGGTGTGGAAAAATGTGTGTAGATGCATGTCAGGGGAAGTAGAAACTTAGAACAGCAGCAAAGAAACATTATTATAAAGTAAAGTACTATAAGTAGCATTAAAATAAAAAATAAAAGTATAAATACCAGAAAAGTAACAAAGTTGTTAAAGAAAAATTAACTGTGACCAATGATTAGACCAAAAAAACTTCTGTTGTTTGAACTGATCTTGAATTTTGGAGTTTGGGGCTATTTTGTTGGTTTTTGACTCTTTTTCATTCTGCCTGTATATGCAGCTTAAATAGTGATCACCATGACATGCTGGTATCATCTTTTTCATCACAACCTCACCTGATTATTATTATTATTATGTCATTTTGACTTACTGGATCAACATTTTGAAACACAAAAAACACATAAAAACACACAGAACACATACATAAAAACCACAAAAAATGAAAAAACGACACAGAAAACACAAATGAAACCACACAAAAAAATACAAGAAAAAACACATAAAAACACACAGAACACACATAAAAACCACAAAAAACACACAAAAAATTACAAGAGAAAACACATAAAAACACACAGAACACACACATAAAAACCACACAAAAATGAAAAAACACATGAAAAACACAAAAAATTACAAAAAGCACAAAAAATTATTGTTTTTTTTAGAAAAAATACCCAAAAATCACACAAAATACAGTAAACACAAAGGATTGCATTAAAAATGTTGAAACGCACACTGCAAAATTTGAAAAATCTCTGCAAAAAAGTTAAATCATGTTACACCTGGTTGTGGTGATTTTTCCTTTGCTGAAAAAGGGTTGATGCTCTAAATTGGACATGGAAACTTTCGTGGACCTTAGCCGAAGATCTTAACACAGTTTTGTGAACTTTAATGTGATCTCAGGTGTCGTATAAAGTGAATCTCCTGTCTGTAAAATGACATTTTAGTGTCACACTGTTCAGCAGATACGTGGCTTGTAAGAAATAGATCCAGTATTTCCTTTGGGGACTTCTGGACGATAGAATCTGTCATTTTCTGAGTGTGGACTGTGACTCTTAGTCTCTTAAAGGGACAGTACTTTTTTTTAGCTGGAGCAGGCCTCTGTGTTATTAGCTCTGTCTGTTTCTGTCCTTCTCTGCTTTTTTTCTGCTTTTTTCTGAGGCCTCTTGTAACAAAACACCATGAATTCTGGGTAATAAGGTACTGTAGCACACGGGGCAGTGGCACACACACACACACACAAACACACACACACACACACACACACACACACACACACACACACACACACACACACACACACAGTCCTACACATTTCCACACTTGCAGCAATAATTTGAGGAGACTAGATGAGAGGAGCATGGTGCACACACACACACACACACACACACACACACCTGCCACACACACACACACACACACACACACACACAAACACACACACAGGGCCAATGAAACAGAATTTGAGGAGGAAGCCAGGCGAGCACAAAAGAAATAGAGGCTCTTTATTAGAAGAAAATGTTTCCCATTTTGCCCGCAAATAAGTTCCTCACAAACACACACACATGCTTACACACACACACATACACACACACTCTCTCACACACACACAAACACAATGCTGCAGGGCTGTCCTTTGCTGCAAAGCCATCAGGATCCAATTTCTCCTTCATTAAGTCCAGGTAGGAGGTAGTATAGAGCTGCTATGTAGCTAGCCATGTCCCTGTCACCACACACACACACACACACACACACACACACACACTTAGACTTTAAATGCCCCTTATCTTCCTCCAAACCTCAAACATCAATAAGAACCTTGTAACAACAAAGCCGACACACACACACAACCACAAATACGCACTAAAATACAGAAATAATTTTTAGATGCAAGACGAGAAATCCAAATGAACACACACACACACACACACACACACACACAATCTTGTAATTCTATCTTTGTGAGGACCCTCATTGGAATAGTGAATTCCCTTGCAAGGTTTTAAAAGTTTAGAATTTTTCATTAGTTTTAGTTTTAATTTCGTTGTGAATTTTTGTTTTCAAATTCAGTTAGTTTTAGTTAGTTTTTAGAGTGAGTTTACTAGTTTTAGTTTATTATTTTTTTCTATTTAAATGCTTTCGTTTTAGTTTAGTTTTTATTAGTTTTAGTGTTTTGTAATGGGGTATTTGTTGGGTGGGAGATTAAAAGAGGTCACAGTAAATTTTGCCTTTATTTCCTTTGTCTTATCCATCTTCATTATGTATGAAAAAAGTTGACAAAGACGAAAACGAATGACCTTTTCACTATAATTTTAGTTAGTTTTGTAACCACACAATACAGTTTCAGTTAATTATCATTATCATGTAACCTTTAACCCTAAAACAAAGTCTGAAATCTCAAAAAAGCCTTTAAAAAAAGTGAGGAACGGCCGAAATGTCCTCACTTTGCAAAAATGTCCTCACTCTGTTGGTTAAAAACGTGTTCTGGTCCTCACTCTGTAGGAAGTACAAGACCACACACACACACACACACAAAATACAAATAAGAAAACACACACCAATAAGTATTCAGTAATGATACCCCTGCTTCCCCCGGAGGAGAAATAACAAGGTCTCATAAACGAGAGACAGAGAGTTCTACTTTGTGTCTTTAATTGACCTGCACAATCACCACATGTGACGCATGAATGCACCTGCTCTCTCTCGCTCTCCCTCTCTCCCATTCTAAGTAATGCTCTCTCGCCCCCTTTCCACTTGTCCGTGGGATGAGATTGTAGTCACACTTGTTGTTGGCTGTTGTTGTGAACAGAGCCAATCACTTTGGCATCAGGCCTCCTCTTACAAGTCTGCAGCAGCTGGTGAGTGGATGGACACACACACACACACACACACACACACACACACACACACACACACACACACAGCATCCACCCGCCCGTCCCTCTTGACCAACTACAGCAGTTGTTAACTTAGTAAAAAGGAGTCTTGCTGTGTGTGTGTGTGTGTGTGTGTGTCCGTGTGGTTGTGTGTGCGTGTGTGTGTATGTGTGTGTGTGTGTGTGTGTGCAGTATCTAAAAGACTGGATGAAACCTATTAAACGGAACAGGTCCAGCTTTAATTGGCGCTCTTTGGTAATTGGCCTGTGGGGGCAGATTTGCATTGTTTCCACGGCAACAAGCTTGTTTCCCTATATCCAAACACAGCGGGAGAGAAGGAGGGAGGCAGAAGTGGTGAACAGAGAGAGGTCAAAGAGGGGATAAGGAGAGGATAGCTGGTTGGAGGGAGGGAGGGAGGAGAAATTAAGAGAAGTAGGATGGAGGGATGTATGAGGGAAGAGAAGGGCTGGACGGGATTGGAGAGGAAAGGCAGGTAATTAACTCTATGGAGGCTTGGGCTATTTTGTCCATTTTTTAATCATTTTCATGTCTTTTCGTGTGTTTTTTGTGTGTTTTTTTGTCATTTTGTGTCTTTTTTGGCCATTATGTGTCTTTTTTATGTCATTTTGTTTCTTTTTTAGTCATTTTGTGTCTTTTTTTAGTCATTTTGTGTCTTTTTTAGTCATTTTGTATCTTTTTTTAGTCATTTTGTGTCTTTTTGTGTCTTTTTCTAGTCATTTTGTGTCTTTTTTTAGTCTTGTTGTGTCTTTTTTAGTCATTTTGTGTCTTTTTTTAGTCATTTTGTCTTTTTTGGTCATTTTGTGTCTTTTCTTAGTCATTTTGTTTCTTTTTTAGTCATTTTGTGTCTTTTTTTAGTCATTTTGCCTCTTTTTTGGTCATTTTGTGTCTTTTTTTAGTCATTTTGTGTCTTTTTTAGTCATTTTGTATCTTTTTTTAGTCATTTTGTGTCTTTTTGTGTCTTATTCTAGTCATTTTGTGTCTTTTTTTAGTCTTGTTGTGTCTTTTTTTAGTCATTTTGTGTCTTTTTTCAGTCATTTTGTCTTTTTTGGTCATTTTGTGTCTTTTCTTAGTCATTTTGTGTCTTTTTTTAGTCATTTTGTGTCTTTTTTAGTCCTTTACTCCAACATAAAATGTGATTTTGAGACTTGTTTTACTTTCAGAACACTATCATCCTCAATAAAGAATTTTAAATGTTTCAAATTCAAGTCTAGTGTCTAGTTTTCCTAGTTTTCCTGAGATGTTTCTTCTGTTTCCAGCCTCTCATTTGCACTTGGGTCCTCACTGCATTCTGACAAAATCATATAAATAAATGCTTATTATGACTGTCTGTAGTCTGTAGGCCAATTTAGACTAAGAAGGCTGTTTTTATCTTCATTCTAAGGCTCAAAATAAGGTTTGCGTCTCCATTCCGACTGTTTTTCCCTTTCTTTTTTGGCCAACAATGGCTCTTTTCTTAAAGAGGTTGCCGAAAGGTTGCCGAAAGGTTGCCGACCCCTGGCCTACATCAACACATTACACTGCAATCTTCTGACCAAAATAAGTTCACAAAACTCGTGAAACCCCAAAAAGTTTAAAACTCACAAATTCTTATTTTCTTTAATGCAACTTTTCAAAATTTCGCTTCAAAATTTGCTTCATCTTTAATGGAAACACGGCTGAAAAGAGAAGAGGATGAGAGTAGTAGTAGAGGTAAAGTGTGAAAAGAGGCAGAGAATAGATTAAAACAGACAGAGAGGAAGGGGAGATTATAGAGAGGGTGAAAAGGAGGAAAGAGTGAAGAAATAGAAATGGGGAGCAGTTTTACCCGTTTTGTCGGCGGGAATGTGAGCTCAGGAGGAAAAGGCGTCAGCCGCTTCAATTTGGGGCGACTCTCTTTACTCTTTCTGGTAGAAGCGGCGGAGGTGAACAGAGTGGATTAGAGCTGAAAGCTGCATTTTCTGACACGGGAAGTCAACAGCAGCACACACTGAATTGGACAAGTGAAGAAAAGTGGGCCAATTTTCATCACTTCACCCAGCGTGAATGTCTGATTTTCTGTGTGTGTGTGTGTGTGTGTGTGTGTGACTATGACTGTGTGTGCTGCAGTGTGTCACACTTTAAAAGCAGAAGAATCAAGCCAGAGCTGAAATAAATTAAAAGGACTTCAGAAAAGTTAAATTGTTGTTTAAAATAGCCCTGAGACGCAACTGTGGCCGCCGTCGCTAACTCTGCACAACGTCAGCAGCTGATCATAAACAAAGCAGCATGGCTAATTATGCACCGCGTCTCCACTGATCATAAACATAGTGATGGTGAATTAACCGGCATCACTAACTGTGCACAGAGTCTCTGGTGCTTGTTGTAAACAAACAGAGATCGCTAAGTGAACACCTCCTGCAGCGGCAGCACATACACACTGTACTGCTACAGAGCTAACTGTTAGCCTGTTAGCACATGCACACTGTACTGCTACAGAGCTAACTGTTAGCCTGTTAGCACATACACACTGTACTGCTACAGAGCTAACTGTTAGCCTGTTATCACATACACACTGTACTGCTACAGAGTTAACTGTTAGCCTATTAGCACATACACACTGTACTGCTACAGAGCTAAATGTTAGCCTGTTAGCAATTTGTACACTGGACACTAAGGGGTTAACATCCCCTCCGGCTCTGCAGCTGGGAAAGACTGCTGCAGGAGGACTGTTCCACTTCGACTCGTTCTTATTCTTCTTAACAAGTCGCCGGCCCCCGCTGCTCGTTAACCCTCTGCATTCAGCATTTTAATGCATTTTTAATGAAATCTTTTGTGTTTAATGTTAGACACAAAATGACCAAAAAAAAGACACAAAATGACACAAAATGACCAAAAAAGACAAAAAAAGACACAAAAGAGACACAAAATGACCAAAAAATACACAAAATGACCAAAATGGTTACGCTAAACACACAAGACAGAGATATAAGAAAGTTATAAAAAACAGAGCTGGATGACAGGATCACACACAATCACAAGATCACATTTATGTTGTTTTTTCTTTGTTTCTTTTTGGTTCAAAATGTTGATCCAGTAAGTCAGAATAAAAAATAAATTATTATTACGTCATAGTGGTGTATACAGGCAGGATAAAAAGGATTCAAAAATGGACTAAATAGCCTAAAAAGACTCCATAGAGTTAAAATATCACGCAACAAACCAAACTTGCTCTGAAAATTGGAACAAGGCATGTTATTATTTTAACATAATCCTATAATCACTAACTAAATACTCTGACAGGCTTCCATTAAATTTCGCCTGGGGAGTAAATGTTTCTAATATGCTTGTCAAAGACTGATGAGGTGACGAGACAGGAGAGTTTCCACTGGTCTCTTGTTGAGCTGACGACTGTTACTGAAAGAAACATTAAAAATAAAAAGATTTTTTATTTGACAAGACAGGAAGAGAATCATTTCAAGTTGCCTCAGACCTGAATTCAAGCCCCAATATGATGTTGCTGGTGCAGAAAGGTCCTTGAAACTTTACCAGTGAGATATAAAGTGCAGAGCTGAGTGAATAAAGTGCTTTCAGTGCTCGGATTCATTTGGTAACTTTTAAAGTTTTACTGCAGGTTCAGTTGTCTGGATGGGAAGATTCAGATCAAACTATTTAATGCTGACGTCCTCCTTCATTTCTTTGATTCTAATTGTTGATTAAATTAACTTATTCTTCTAAACCGGTTTGTTTGATTTAATATGAAAACTTTTGCAGTGCAGTTAATATCCAATAAAATAATAACGGTTGCTGTTTCAACCCTCCTGTTATGTTGCAGGTCAAATTGAACCGTTTCACAGTTAAAAAAAAAAAAGTAGTATTTAAGTAAAAAAAAAGTTTTTAAATGTAAAATAAAATTTAGAAATAATCAACGTCATGTTAAACCATTGTATTTTATACGTAGGTGTAGAGTAAATAATGTGGTGAGAGTTAGCTAGTATCTCTTTATGAGGGTCTCTCGAGGGACTACGTAGCTATTTGTATGACAAATTGTGATTAAATAATGTAACTCTGAGTGATTTATATGATGTTATATGTATAATCAAAATGCTGCAGAGATTTAACTGAAAGGTGGAGAAGTACTGGAAGAGAGGAGAAGTAAAATAAGGCCTAGATAAGAATGTTAAGTTTGTGCCAGAAAAACACCTGTGATCTTTCTCCAGAGATGTTCATTTAAGTGCTGGTCCTGGAGAGCTGGTGGGAGCGGGGTTGCCCAGCTGGGCAAGAAGCAGCATTACCAAGTGCTAAAAAAACAGTAGCATATAATAAGTGAGAAATGAAAAATAAAAAAGGCTGTGTATGACAGACAGAGATGAGTGAGAAATAAGAATATAGAAAGACTCTGTGGGGACCAACGGATAACTTTAAATCATAGTAAATAAAGCATAGAAAGGCCCTATGGGAACCAATGGATGATTTAAAATCATAGTAATATTTTCAACCCCTAAACATATTGATGTCTCTCTGCCAGGGGATGAGGTAATGCCACCTGCACCTAGGGGGGGTGGATTTGGAGCAGCCCCTAGGAGGAGAAATCTAAAGAATCAACAAATTTTATTGGAGGAAAGGTCATAATAAATATTAATGATGGGATGGACAGATGTGTGTGATTTCTCTATAAAACCTCATGTAAGTTTCATTTCGAGTTAGAGAGCTTATGGACTGCACCTTGTGTGTATTATATTTGTTCTCTCCACTTTTTATCGATAATAAAGTGTGTCACAACATCTTGGACTCCTGCTTGAAGATTTTTGAGACCTGTTAGAGAGTTTTTTTGAGCTGTTTTCCAACTGGGCTTTTGAATAACTGTTAAAGATAGAGAAGTAATTTTTTCCAATTGGACTCCTTTAAAAACTAATTTATGAGCTATTTGACCTACAACTTGGACCAGTAAATTACACGACATAGGTCTTTCGAATGTACATTAAAAAAAGTTTTATCATGCATTTCTTTTTGAAAAAATAGTAAATCATCCTCATTGAACCTGATTTGTGAGAGCTAAAGAACACCATTGCACTAAATATTGATTGTAATCGTTTTTAATGGAGTTATTAATTAAATATAAACAATGTTTTTGGGGGATTTGTTTGTTTCTGACACTTAAATAAACTTCAAATAAACTGTCATTAAGTGAAAATACAGTGAAAGCATCAAAGTTATGAGGCCAAACCGCTAAACATCCTTTTTTATATCTATATAACGTTATATATAACTTTATTGACACGTTGCCGTGGATACGCATTGTTCTGCTTCTATTTTCTTCTAAATGGGGCCATTATTTACACTATTAACATCAGATTGTCTTGAAGAAGATTTTTTACTAGTGATTGAGACCATAATGTTGTCCTGAAAAACATTTCTGAGGTAATAAATCAAGTGACAACTTTTCAAATTTTGCATTGAAATGAATGGACTAAAATGTTTTTGCAGCCAAACTTAGCGCCCCCTGCTGGAATTTTCGGTAAAAAAGCAGCTTAAGGCACTTCCTGGTTTGCCTCCCTGATCAGACCAGGAGGTTTCTGTAAAAAAGCATGAGTAAAGAAGTTTCCATCCAGGGGGACGGCCTGATAAAACCCACATAAACTCACTTCAGTGACGTTCTTCAGTGCAGATAATCACCGTCTGTGGTCGTTTCACTGCCTCCGTCCAGTCGCCTGAAAGCTCTCTGCTGAAACGCTCTCCAGCCGGGTCATTGCTGTCTTTCAGTATGAGTGAATTCAAAGTGAAGGAACCAATCTGCCTTCAAGCTGGAGGAGCAGACATGTTGTGACAGAAGAGAGGGTCCACTGCAGAGGATCTAGAGATCTCCTGACAGAGGGGAGGCCTCGCCGTGTGATCAAAGGCCGAGGAGGGCTCGCTCTGACACTTTACAACCAGCCAGATCAGTCCAGCATGAACGTACAGAGAGAGAGAGTGTGTGTGTGTGTGTCTGTGTGTGTGTGTGTTCTTGTACGCCCTACATAGTGAGGACCAGAACATGTTTTTAACCAACAGAGTGAGGACATTTTTGCAAAGTGAGGACATTTCGGCCGGTCGTCACTTCTTTAAAGGCTTTTTTTTTTTTTTTTTTGTCAGACTTTGTTTTAAGGGTTAAAGGTTACATGATAATGATAATTAACTGAAACTGTATTGTGTGGTTACAAAACTAACTAAAATTATAGTGAAAATGTCCTTCGTTTTCGTCTTTGTCAACTTTTTTCATACATAATGAAGATGGATAAGACAAAGGAAATAAAGGCAAAATTTACTGTGACCTCTTTTAATCTCCCACCCAACAAATACCCCATTACAAAAAACTAAAACTAACTAAACTAAAACTAAAGCATTTAGAAAAATAAAAACTAAACTAAAACTAGCAAACTCACTCTAAAAACTAATTCAAACTAACTGAATTTGAAAAAAAAAATCACAACGAAGTTAGAACTTAAACTAATGAAAAATCTAAAACTATTATAAACTTGCAAGGGAATTCACTGTTCCAATGAGGGTCCTCACAAAGATAGAATTACAAGAATGTGTGTGTGTGTGTCTGTGTGTGTGTGTGTGTGAGTGTGTGCTTTTTTCTGAGAGTCATATCTTTTCTTGTTATACAGAGCAGTGGTGGAAAAAGTATTCACTTATAGTATCAAAAGTAAAAGTACTCTTTTTTTTTTTTTTTAGCATGTAGCCGTGAACCGTACCGCTTCATAGAATGACGTTTGTGCAATTTTCAGAAGCTGTTAGATTTTCATCATTTTTTCCACAGAAATTATAAATCAAACATAAAGCAACAGGAGAAGATATCACTGAATTTGAATTGAAAACTACTTTTCAATCTTTTCAATCCTTTCTTTCTTTCTTTCTTTCTTTCTTTCTCACCACCACCAACAACAACAAAGGGTGCTAATGAAGACATGTCTTTTTTTAAGTAATTTAGTTTTTTTTCTGTAATTTTGTGTCTTTTTTAAGTAATTTTGTGTCTTTTTTTGGTCATTTTGTGTCTTTTTTAAGTAATTTATTTTTTTTTTCTGTCATTTTGTATCTTTTTTGGCCTTTTTGATAGACATAAAAACAAAACACACACAACGATAAGCCCACTCATGTTCCGGAGATGTGACATTTTTTTTTTTTTTTTTAAACAAGCTGATTGCAGCCATCATGACATGGACACATCACTCTCGTTAGCACCGCAACACCACAAACACACCACCGATAGCTGCTGGAGAGGCTCCGAAACAGGAAGGAGATGAAAAAAACACCAACACAACACAATCAAACAATGATGATAACAATAATGAGAACGGCTCAGGCTTCATCGTTTGCTTCCGCAGCAGCAGGTCAAGGTGGTAACGAGTTGCCGTGGTGATTGTGAGTTTGCCATGTTGTTGATTGGTGCTTAATGAGGACCTACTTGATGGAGCTGAGAGCGAGAGGATGTGTGGAGGAAGAGAGAGATAGAGGGGGCGACTAAAGAGAGCCAGATGAGAGCTGGTTAGATAGATGACGGAGAGGTGAGGGAGATGAAGAGAGAGAGGAAAATAACAACACACTTTGTAGTGTTTCATTAGTGCTTCATTAAGTTGCCAAGTAAAATTTGCTGAATGTAAACACATATGTCTTTGATTTATTTACAGAAATCAATCACAACCCAAATTAGGTTTGGGCGATATGGACCAAAAGTCAAATCCTGTTATATATTTATGCAGATTATGATATATATTCTGATATTTTTATTGCAAAGTGAGAGCAAATGTTCAGTCAAAGTCAAAGTTTCCAAAAGCGCCAAAGCATGGCTTCTTCATCACATTCAGACGTAAGAAAAAGGAAACTAAAAAAAGGCACAAAATGACTAAAAAAAAAGACACAAAATGAGAAGACAGAATAACCAAAAAAAAACACAGAAGACACAAAATGACAAAAAAAGACACAAAAAAGACACAAATGACCAAAAAAGACACAAAAAGACACAAAATAACTAAAAAAGACACAACAGACACAAAATGACCAAAAAAGACACAAAGTGACCAAAAAGACACAAAATTGAAAAAAGACACAACATGAGAAGACAGAATAGCAAAAAAAAAACACAGAAGACACAAAATGACCAAAAAAGACACAAAATAACTAAAAAAGACACAACAGACACAAAATGACAAAAAAGACAGAAAAAAGACACAAAATGACCAAAAAAAGACACAAAATAACCAAAAAAGACACAAAATGACCAACAAAGACACAAATGACCAAAAAAAGACACAAAATAACTAAAGAAAAGACACAAAATGACCAAAAAAGACACACAATAAGAAGACAGAATAACCACAAAAAAACCCACAGAAGACACAAAATGACAAAAAAAGACACAAATGACCAAAATACACACAAATGACCGAAAAAGACACAAAATGACTTACAAATGCAATCACAATGCACGTTTTAAAATATATCGATATATTGCCCAGCCCTACCTCAAACACATCCCCGCAGCTGAAACACACAAGTGTCAAAATATACTGAAAACACACATATGACATCATCTGTCATAGACAGGTCCTCCTCCAAACACACACACACACACACACACACACACACACACATACCTTCTCACCCGATGTGATGCACAGCTTTAGCCTTGCTCTGTGACAGGAAGTGATGTACGCAGGGACAGGAAGTGATGTATTAGCACCACGAGATCAGGAATCATCCGACAGAGATCCTGCTGTCGCCTTTAAATCACACTGTGTATAGAAGTGGCCTTCATGCCATACTTCACTCACACACACACACACACACACACACACACACACACACAAATCAGCTGTGCTCACTTGTCGTCTCTCCAGTTCAGTCCTATATTCTGGGGAGTTTAAAGACACGTACTAATGTCTGTATTTTGGGGAAAAAATGCTATAAATGCCCCAAACTGATCCCACCGCAGTTATTAATGTGAGTTAATGTTAACGTTGGTCGCTAGGCAGATATCAGTCTGAGCTCATCTCCTCCACACATCATTTCTCTCTGCTTTAATCCTTAGAAGTCTAATCATTCACATCACGTAACCCTTTGGAGTTTGGAGCTATTTTGTCGGTTTTGGACTCCTTTTCATTCTGCCTGTATAAAAACTCTTTATATTTATCTTTATCTCTTTAAAATCTTTACCATGACGTGTTGGTATCATTGTTTTCAGCACAACCTCACCTATATGACCTGATTATTTTTTTCATTTTGACTTACTGGATCAACATTTAGAACACAAAAAAACACAAAAAAAATACAAAAAACACACATGAAACACATAAAACATGAAAAACACACACAAATTACAAAAAACACATACAAAATCACTCAAAAAAACCCAAAAACAGTCAACTAAAAAGATTGCATTGCATTTTTTCTGTCATTTTGTGTCTTTTTTAAGTAATTTAGTTTTTTTTCTGTCATTTTGTGTCTTTTTTTTTGTTTTTTTGGTCATTTTGATACTGCCTCCAGCAGCCCAAGGTAATTTGAGTTTGAGACCCCTGGCCTAGGGAGTCACTTTACTGTCGCTTTAGAGTTAATTTCTAATTTTAAGTGTTCAACATGCTTATTTCTAGGGTTAATAATCTTAATTTAAGAAATCTTGTCAATTGGAATTATCTGTCCATGCAGCAAGATCATTTCCCTCAGATTTACTGTTTTTATCTGGTTTTTAGACTAAACACCTTTTTTTGCAGTGTAGAGCAGAGGATGAGGGAAGGACAACCTCAAATAAAAAAAAACCCACAAACACACTCAGAACGCAGTAAATCGGCGGTAATCAACATGCACCGACGTCCAACTTGCACACCACTAAAACTCCCCAGTGAAGGTATCTGCTGTTATTACCTTCTGATGGAAGAAAGCAATCAGCCTTCTGCCTCTCAATCAATCACAGACACACAAAAATCACACAAATATCCTCCAGCCCATCACTTGGCCTCGCCCCACAGCTCTGAGTCTGTTTAACCCTTTAATGCTCAACATATAAACACCTTCTAATGCACAACATGGGTCCAAAATGACCCGCATTCATTCCCATTTTTTTAATATAATGATATAATGATATTTCTTTTTATTACAACAGATCATTATATCCATTTTTCCTATCATACTTTATGAAGAAAAATGTTTTTGTATTATTACATCAAGTTTAAAGTGAGTCTTTTTGGGCTATTTTGTCCATTTTTGAATCCTTTTTATTCTGCCTGTATTCACCGCTTAAAAATGTTTAAATGTCATGTTGGCATTTTTTATTCATTTTGTGTCGTTTTTGGTCATTTTCTGTGTCTTTGTGTCTTTTTTTGTTTATTTTGTGTCGTTTTTTGTTCATTTTGTGTCTTTTTTTATTCATTTTGTGTCTTTTTTTATTCATTTTGTGTCTTTTTTTGGTCATTTTGTGTCTTTTTATGTCTTTTTTTAGTCATTTTGTGTCGTTTTTTGGTCATTTTGTGTCTTTTTTTAGTCATTTTGTGTCTTTCTTTGGTCATTTTGTGTCATTTTGTGTCTGTTTTTTGTCATTTTGTGTCGTTTTTTTGGTAATTTTCTGCCTTTTTTGGTCATTTTCTGTCTCTTTGTGTCTTTGTAATAATAAAAGGGTTTTTATTCAAAAAGTAAGAAATGAAAACAAAAATTAGGATGTATGATGATCAAAAACAAGTTATTTGAGAGAAAACCTGCAATACTGAATGATGAAATTAATTTATTGCAAATATATAAAATATAAAAACTTAGTCGGGTCACTTTAGACCATGTTGTGCATCAAAGGATCAGCGAGGAAGAGAAAGTTTTGACTTTTCAAACTGCCATTCAGTAATGACTGCTCTCAGTGGAGATCAGACAGTGTGGATTCCTGCCTGCCACCTCCACTGTGTGTGTGTGTGTGTGTATGTGTGTGTGTGTGTGTGTGTGTGTGTGTGTGTGTGTGTGCACATTTATTAGCCCAGAGATTGAAGCGGTGGGCGTTGGAGCGGGGAGAGAAGGGGAAGAGAGTAAGCAGCCGAATCATTTCTCTCCATTATTTTGATGTGTTTCTTACAGTTTATTGTAATATCCTGCAAAACCACTTTGGCAATATTGTTAATTTGTTGGACAGTGATACAGATAAATTACACTGGGAAAAAGTTAGCTGGGTGGAGAGAGAGAGAGAGAGCTGAGGAGAAGAGAGGAAATGGAAGATGAATAAAGATTACACTGTAAAAAAAAAACTATGCGAAAAAAAAAAAACGGCAGCTGTGGTTGCCAGAACTTTACCCTAATAAATACGGTGCACCTTTTTCTAATATTACGGTAAAATGATATTAGCACTGTTGATTTCATGTTTAAGATTGCCATTTTAATCTATATTTTACTGTAAAATAAAAAGTTTTTCCATCAAAAGAAATGCTGTTCTGCCATATAATTGACAAGAAAATACTTTATAAATGCTGCATAAATGAAAGATTTTACTATTAAATATTACAGTATATTTTTGTTGGAGATATGGTGTTTAGTGCATTTAACAGTGAGCAAAATTATTTTTACAAAAAATAAATGCAAAAATTACAGTGATGCTTGTTATTTATTACAGTATATTTTTGTTACAAACACAGTGCCAGTGTATTTTACAGTGGAGTAATGTATTTTTTTAAAAAACTGTAAAAAATATAAGCCTTATAGATACATTTACAGTGTTTCATTGTTACTGAAACTGAATTAACCCATTAATCATTTTACGGTCTTTTACTGTCATGGTTTAGCAGTTTTTCACCGGAAAAATCTGCAGACATTTTTTACAGTGTGTCTGAAAACATAATTATTCCAACTATATGGACAACCGTGTATATTTACACAATTTTATAAGTAATAATGCACTGAAGTTAGAACTCCTGCGTGATTATGAAAAATAATTAATTCTTATACAATACCTCCTGTTGTGTTTGTTGTCAACTTCCTAAAGTTTGAATGATGTAGTAAGTTAAGCCAGTTTTAACACTTTTTACAATGTAGATCACTTAATGTGTGCAACCTATTGCAACATTAAATATTGGCCTCTTCAGTTATATAAATAAAGGTTGACTAAATATTATAAACACCTGTCAGTATGAGCGTTCAATAGCACAAACAACTGATATGTGGCTCTATATAAACTTTTGTTTAAGTCTTGACTGAGATTCTTGCAGCTGCGGTGAGAAAAAAAGAAAAAAAAAGGGCCTGCAGTGTATTTTTCCTCTCTGCTTTTTATTTTTTTTTTTCCTTCTCCGGCTCTATTCACCGACCCACCTGGCCCCCCGCTGGGACCCCCAGCGTGACCCCGGCCACGGCTTGAACACACTGCTGAGAGAGATGGAGGTGCAGCAGGTAGACTACCTGTCTATGTGGGAAAAGGAAATTAAAGCAGCTTGATATTTCCAATAATACTTTAACCCTTTACCTTTAGGGCTGATAGACTTAAGATTTATCTTTTCTTTCTTCTTCTCCATTACAGCCAAAAGGCCTGAGGGAGAATAATGTTAGAATAGTTATCATGAGAGATGAAAGAGAGAGAGAGAGAGAGAGAGAGAGAGAGAGAGAGAGATTTTTTTTTTTTTAATAGTATCTTTATTTTAACAATCAAAAGTCTACACTTTGGTAAAAAAGCACAAGTCAAACACAGCAAATCCATTAAAAAATATGAAAAAAGCAAAAAACAAACAGACAGACAGACGTAAATACAGACAGACAGACAGACAGACAGACAGACAGACGTAAATACAGACAGACAGACAGACAGACAGACAGACGTAAATACAGACAAACAGACAGACAGACCGTAAATACAGACAGACAGACAGACAGACAGACAGACGTAAATACAGACAGACAGACAGACAGACAGACGTAAAGACAGACAGACAGACAGACAGACAGACAGACAGACGGACAGACAGACGTAAAGACAGACAGACAGACAGACAGACAGACAGACAGACAGACAGACAGACAGACTGTCCAGTCGATTCTTTTAGAAGAGATGAAAAGTCGACTTAAACTTATTTTTAGTGGCAGAAAATTCAATATGTTTGACTTTTACATAAGAGCTAAAATATGAAATATTTCAGAAAGCTTTTTTATGTCGATGTTAAACTATTGGGTCATATTCAGATATTACTGCAACGCTGACTCGAGGCACAACATGAACATTCACTTTTTATCAATATTTGACATGCAATATTTTCCAAAATTCATATTTTTTTTCTTAATTGCAACAAATTGCTGACTAGATGAAGCGACTGTACTCCAAGTGCTCATCATGTTTCCTCCCAAACTTATTTTTTCAAATGTGAAATTCAAATGACAGCAGAAACTAATTTGAAGGAGAAAAAGAAAAGATAAATGTTTGAAGGGATGTTAGATGATGCGGAGCAGAGCAGCGTGTGATGAGAGTGATGACCAACAGAGAGAGATAATGAGACGACAAGAGGGGGAAAATAACGTGACGACAGCAGAAAAGAAAAAAGAAACAAACGGTGATAAAGAGAAGACGGTTTGGCCTCTGTCGGTCCGATCCAGCTGAATGTTTGTTTCAGATTCTCACTGAATATTTGTCACCTGACCGTCGGTCTCAGCAGAATCAGTCGTGTCTTTACAGTGTCTCTGAGGAGCAGAATTTAATGTTTTAACAGGATCTGGTTGGTGCAAACGCTCGCCAATTGTGGCCCTCGTGATGATATTTTGTGGCCCCCACCTTGATATGAAAGTTTAATGTGAGTTTTATATGAATGGCACTTTACCGTGGTGTGTGTGGAAGGTCCCTTTAGATTAGATTAGATTCAACTTTATTGTCATTGAACAGAGTACAAGTACTAGGACAACGAAATGTAGTTTAGCATCTAACCAGAAGTGCAGAGTAGTAAAGTGCAGGGTATTTACATATGAACACAGAGTATAAATATAGTGCAGGTATGAATTGAATATGCTATAGGATATATACAGTTATAGAAATATATACAGTAGAGATATGTACAGTAAGCAGCAGTGCAGGTAGATGAATGGATGGTAATAAATAGTCATAAATAGTCAAAAACATTCGTTAATGTGGGCAGATACAGGACAGTAGGTGGGTCACCTCTGTGTAGTGTTCAAGAGGGTGACGGCTGAGGGGAAAAAACTGTTCCTGAACCTGCTGGTTCTGGAGCGCAGGGAGCTGTAGCGCCTCCTGGAGGGGAGGAGGGTAAACAGTTTGTGTCCAGGGTGGGAGCTGTCCTTGGCAATGCTGCGTGCCCTCCGCAGACACCGCTTGGTGTGGACAGCTTCGATGGAGGGGAGTGGTGAACCGGTGATGCGCTGGGCAGTTTTTACCACCCTCTGCAGCGCCTTCCGGTCTGCGACGGAGCAGTTACCATACCAGACTGTGATGCAGCTGGTAAGGATGCTCTCAATGGTGCAGTGGTAAAAGTTCACCAGGATTTGAGGAGACAGATGGGCTTTCTTAATTTTCCTCAAAAAGAAGAGCCGCTGGTGAGCCTTCTTTATGAGGACGGAGGTGTTCAGAGCCCAGGAAAGATCATCAGAGAGGTGGACCCCCAGGAACTTGAAGCTGGAGACACGCTCGACCTCAGCTCCGTAGATCTGGATGGGAGTGTGTGTGCCTCTGTTGGTTCTCCTGAAGTCCACGATGATCTCCTTGGTCTTTTTGGTGTTTATGGCTAGGTTGTTATTAGTGCACCAGGTCGCCAGGTGCTGGACCTCTTCCCTGTAGACTGTCTCATCGTTGTTGGTGATGAGACCGATCACAGTTGTGTCGTCTGCGAACTTGGTGATGATGTTGGTGCCATGCACTGGTTCACAGTCGTGGGTGAAGAGGGAGTAGAGGAGAGGGCTCAGCACACAGCCCTGTGGGACACCAGTGTTCAGGATGAGTGTGGAGGAGGTGTGGTTGTCTAACCTGACAGACTGAGGTCTGTTGGTCAGAAAGTCCAGAATCCAGTTGCAGAGAGAGGAGCTAATGCCGAGGTTGCACAGCTTGGTGATGAGACTGGAGGGGATGATGGTGTTGAATGCTGAACTAAAGTCAATGAACAGCATTCTCACATAGGTGTTTTTATTGTCCAGGTGGGAGAGGGCGGAGTGAAGTGCAATGGAGACGGCGTCATCAGTACTCCTATTCTGGCGGTAGGCGAACTGGAAAGGGTCCAGGGTGGGTGGTAGGCTGGTTTTGAGGTGAGCCAGGATCAGTCTCTCGAAGCACTTTGTGATGGTGGGGGTTAGTGCAACGGGGCGGAAGTCGTTGTGGTTAGTAGCTGCTGAGTGTTTCGGCACAGGCACGATGGATGTGGTCTTGAAGCACGTGGGGACGACTGCTTGGGCCAGGGACAGGTTGAAGATGTTGGTCAGGACGTCGGTCAGCTGTCCAGCACAGGCCCTGAGCACACGTCCGGGGATGCCATCTGGGCCAGCAGCCTTACGTGCGTTGGTCCTGCTCAGTGCAGCACACACATCAGCGGGGGAGAGTGTGAGTGGTTGGTGGTCTGCAGGGAGCACAGCCTTGATGGCTGCCTCCTTGTTCTCCCTGTCAAAACGAGCATAGAAGTTGTTAAGTTCATCTGACAGGGAGACACCGTCTGTTTGTGGGGTGGTGTTGGTGGTTTTGTAGTCCGTAATGGCCTGGATGCCTTGCCACATGCGCCGGGGGTCGGAATTGGTGAAGTGCTCCTCGATCCGTAGCTTGTAGCTGTGCTTGGCCTTCTTAATGCCCCTCTTCAAGTTGGCTCTGGATGCACTGTAGGCCTGATCATCACCAGATCTAAAAGCAGTGTCACGTGCCTTCAGCAGGAGGCGAACCTCCCGGTTCATCCATGGTTTCTGGTTGGGGAATGTTGTTATTAGTTTTTGGGTGGTGACACTGTCTATGTTGGTGCTTATAAAGTCCAGAACAGAAGAAGCATAGATGTTAATATCCGTGTGTGAGTCCAGGGTGGCCTGAGTGACAAAAACACTCCAGTCCGTTTTCTGGAAACGCTGCTGAAGTGTCGAGTCTGCTCCCTCTGGCCACACTTTAACAGTCTTTACAGCGGGCTTCACACGTTTGATGAGTGGAGTGTATTTGGGAAGAAGAAACAAAGAGAGGTGATCAGATTGTCCGAGGTGGGGGAGGGGGGTGGCTTTGTAAGCCTCAGCCATGTTGGTGTAGACATGGTCCAGGGTTTTGTCTCCTCTGGTGGGGCAGGAGACGTGCTGGTGGAATTTGGGGAGTACAGTCTTCAGGCTGGTGTGATTGAAATCACCAGCAACAATAAAGGCTGCCTCAGGATGCAGAGTTTGTTGTTTGCTAATGGCAGCATGCAGTTCTTTCATGGCATGTTTGGCATTAGCATCTGGGGGGATGTAGGCTGCAGTCACAACAGTGGATGTAAACTCTCTGGGTAGATAGAAGGGTCTACACTTAGCCATGAGAAACTCTAGGTTAGCAGAGCAATGACTCTCAATAGTAGCAGTGTCCGTGCACCAAGCTTTGTTTACATAAATGCACAGTCCCCCACCTTTGGTCTTGCCGGAGTCATCAGCCGTTCTGTCCGCCCGGAGTACGCAGCGCCCCGATAGCTCAATCGCGCTATCGGGGACGCCACTGTTGAGCCATGTCTCGGTGAAGATCATGATGTTACAGTCCTTAATCCAGTTGTGGGAGATGATCCGCAGCCGCAGCTCATCCATCTTGTTTGACAGAGACCGGACATTGGCGAGGAAAATGCTGGGTAGTGACAGCCGATGAGGAGTTAGACTTAGCTTAGCCCTTAGCCCTCCTCTCTTCCCCCGCCTTTGTTTACGGTCTCGACGCCGCCTGCGAGCGCTTCCGGTCGGCGAATCTGGGTTGGTAGCCTCCGATGATTTGGCGACCTCCGGTATGAGCCGAAGATCGCCGAAAAAAGTGTGCACATTATGAGCACGAATGTCCAGGAGCTCTTGTTGGCTATAGGTGATATGTGCAAGACTGTTCTGAGTGAACAGACTTGAAACAAAAAGACAGAATACTACTGATTTGCAGAATCTGGAGAGACACTGAGCCTCGCGTTGTACTCGCGCCGCCATCAGATAAGCGTATCTGAAGATAAGTAATCAGTTAATTACTTTTTTTGGTAATTTTGTGTGTTTTTTTAATAAGTTTGTGCCTTTTTTGGTCATTTTGTGTCTTTTTTGGTCATTTTGTGTATTTTTTGGTCATTTTCTGGTCTTCTTTTGTCATTTTCTGTCTTTTTTAAGTAATTTAGGGTTTTTTCAGTCATTTTGTGTATTTTTTGGTCATTTTGTGTCTTTTTTGGGTAATTTTGTGTCTTTTTAAAAATAATTGTGTGCCTTTTTTGGTAATTCTGTGTATTTTTTGGTCATTTTTGTGTCTTCCTTTGTCATTTTGTGTCTTTTTAAAGTAATTAAATTAATTTTTCTCTAAAAATGAGAGAACTATCCACCATGTTTTTTGTTCTGACCACCGGGACCTTGAAAGTCACGTGACTTGGAACAAACCAATAGGAAAAAATATCCATGGAATTTACTTTCATTAACTGGCATTGTAGCGAAATCCGTGTCAGTTTCACGGAAATTTAAGTGATTCCGTGGCTATTCCACGGATTTTGAGTTAAGCGAATCCGTGGCTATTTCACGGATTCCTGTGAGACCAGGTTCAGAGAAGCAGGAAGGATAAGGGAGGGAGAAGGATAGAAAAGTGTGACAGCCTCTGATGGGAACCAGAGAAGAAAAAGCATCAGGATCCGATGAGTGGAGTTATATTCAGATCTCCACATACTTTGTTTGACTGCACACGTTGTGTAAACTTTGAACAAACTGCTTCTGCAATACTGAAGTATTGCCAAAATGTTTGGTGCCAAGTTTAAATTGATTTGGAAAGAGGGAAGAAGATTGGGAAAGAGAAGTCTAAAAGAGAAATGAGAAAAGACCCAAGAAGGTAAAAAAAAAAAAAAAAAAAGACAGAAGAAAAGCAAATACAATGGGAAGAAACTCAAGAAAAATAGATTAGTTAACAGTCATTGTGTTTGTGTCGGGCAGTTAATGAAGGAACACACACACACACACACACACACACATTCGTGTCCTTCTATCTTTGTGAGGTCTGTATTCATCAAATGCATTCCCTAGACCCCTAACCTTAACCATCACAACTGAATGCCTAACCCCAACCCTAACAACCTAAACCTAAACCTAATTATAACCTGAACCTTAAAACCAAGTCTTAACCCTCAAACAGGCCTTTAAAGAAAAAATGTCCTCAGTTTGCTGGTTGAAGCCATGGTCCCCTTATGTAGGAAGTACGAGAACACACAAACACGCATTCTTGTACTTCTATCTTTTTGAGGACACATCATTAATGTAATGAATTTGTAGCCCCTGACCCTAAAATAAATCTAAACCTGAAACTGAAACCAAGTCTTAAATGTCCTCACTAAGTTAGTTAAGAACTAATTCTGTTCCTCACTATGGTTGGAGTACAAGTACACACACACACACACACACACACACACACACACATACACACAAACCTAACTGTAACCTTTAACCCTAAAATAAAGTCTGAAATCTCAAAAAAGTCTTTAAAGAAGTGAGGACCAGCCGAAATGTCCTCACTCTTTTGGATAAAAACGTGTTCCGGTTCTCACTATGTAGGAAGTACAAGAACACACACCACACACACACACACACACACACACACACAGAGCCAGGCAGGCAGGTGATCAATGCAACATTAGTTTGGTGCCACACACACACACACAGACTCAGGTAATGTGGCCAACATTAGTAGTGTGCTCCATGCCTGACTGACTCTGTCTGTCACTTTAATTACTGTGAGCTCGTAGCTGGACACACACACACACACACACACACACACACACACACACACACACTCTCTCTCTCTCTCTCTCTCTCTCAGTAGCAGAGTGGAAGTGAATGGGATTCACTCACCGGAGCAGATAACAAGAGCCAATAGAGGACAGATTGAGTGATTGTGTATGTGTGTGTGTGTGTGTGTGTGTGTGTGTGTGTGTGTGTGTGTGTGTGTGTGTATGTGTGTGTGTGTGTGTGTGTGTGTGTGTGTGTGTGTGTGTACAGTACACATCTTGTTGTGTTGAGCTCATTAAGAGGAGCCAGCAGACTTCAGTGACCTCTGTGTTCTTTGTCCACTTTCTAACTACTGATGAGAGCTGCAGGGGAGGAGGGGAGCAGCATGCAAATTAGGGGGAGAGAGGAACCAAGAAGATGATGATTAGAGACAGAGAAGAAGAGAAGAAGAAGAAGAAGAAGAAGAAGAAGAAGAATAGAGAAGAATGGAGATGAAGAAAAAGGTGGTGAAAATAAGAGTAATTGAGAAAAAAACACATGAAAATAAATCAGAAAAATAGAGCTCATGCAGCGGAGGAATAGAAATAGAAGAACATTACAGACAGACAGACAGACAGACAGACAGACATAAATACAGACAGACAGACAGACAGACATAAATACAGACAGACAGATGTAAATACAGACAGACAGACAGACAGACAGACATAACCAAAGACAGACAGACAGACAGACAGACAGACAGACAGACGTAAATACAGACAGACAGACAGACAGACAGACAGACGTAAATACAGACAGACATAACTAAAGACAGACAGACAGACAGACAGACAGACGTAAATACAGACGGACAGACGTAAATACAGACAGACAGGCGTAAATACAGACAGACAGACAGACAGACAGACAGACAGACAGACACACAAAATAAGAGTAATCGAGAAAAACCACATGAAAAGAAACCATAAAAACAGAGCTCTTGCAGCGGAGGAATAGAAATAGAAATAGAAGAAAATTACAGAAGAGAGAAAGCAAACAACAAAGGAGAACGACGTGGGAATTGAGAAGAGATGGAGGGATATATACAGAGAGAGAGAAAGACACAGATAAGAAGCATAATGCGAGAGAGCGAGGGAGAGATTGACATTATTACTGCCTCATTGCCGTCCCTGCTATCTTCGTCTTGCGCATATTGTGTTTGCTTTGGCAGTAAGTGCTTCTTTATCCTCGCCAATAAAGCACCTTTTGAAATGAACTGAAAGAAAAGAGTGTGTAATTTTAAAATCTGCCAGGCCAAAACTCAATCTTAGGGCTTTTTTCCCCCCTCTCATTTGAGATTTGTGCACGATAAAAGCCATGCTGATGAGAGCTTTGTTGGGCCTTTATGAAAGCTCGCCCTCCGCCTCATGAAGCCGTTCAGTCATATAAACACGCCGGCTTCATTGATTCAGCGGCGACAACAGAGTTCATGATTTGCATGAAGGATTTAGGGCCTCAAAGTGGTTTAATAGTCCGTCGAATCAGGATTTTTATCTGCAGGACCTTCATCAAGGTTCAGTTTTATACATGTGAGAGTGACTTTTTGTTTATAGAGTCATGGGAAAAAATGATTACACCACCCTTGTTTTCTTCAATTTCTTGCTCATTTTAATGTCCGGTACAACTCGTGACGATATTTTGTGGCCGCCACTGTGATATGAAAGTTTAATCTGAGTTTTATATGAATGGCACTTTACCGTGTTGTGTGTGGAAGGTCACTTTTTGATAATTTTGTGTCTTTTTTTAAATAATTTTGTGCCCTATTTTTGGTAATTCTGTCTTTTTAAAGTAATTTTTAAAAAAATCTGTCATTTTGTGTCTTTTTGGGGTCATTTTGTGTCTTCTTAACATAATTTCGTGTCTTTTTTAAGTAATTTAGTTTTTTTCTGTCATTTTGTGTCTTTTTTGGGTCATTTTGTGTCTTTTTTAAATAATTTTGTTCCTTTTTTTGGTTATTCTGTTTATTTTTTTAATCATTTTGTGTCTTTTTTTGGTCATTTTGTGTCTTTTTAAAGTAGTTAAAAAATTTCTGTCATTTTGTGTCTTTTTTTGTCATTTTGTGTCTTTTTAAACATAATTTTGTGTCTTTTTTAAGTAATTTCATTTTTTTCTGTTATTTTGTGTCTTTTTTGGTCATTTTGTGTCTTTTTTAAGTAATTTTGTTCCTTTTTCGGTAATTCTATGTATTTTCTTTTATCATTTTGTGTCTTTTTTGTTATTTTGTGTCTTTTTTAAGTAATTTAGTTTTTTTTCTGTCATTTTGTGTCTTTTTTGGTAATTGTGTGTATTTTTTTTTATCATTTTGTGTCTTTTTTAAGTAATTTAGTTTTTTTTCTGTCATATTGTATCTTTTTTTGCTCATTTTGATACTGCCGCCAGCGGCCCCCAGGCAATTTGAGTTTGCGACCCCTGCTCTATTTCATATTTTCTCCAACTCTCTTCTTGTCCACACCATCAGATAATGTAACGCCCCTGATAGTGTCCACACACCTGTCTTCATGCGTCATGCAGCTGTGTCGTGGTTTGCGTGTTGCATCACGTTGGGATCACCTGCTCTGTTTTATCCTCTCTCCAAACTTCTGCCTCCTGTTTTTTCTTGAAGACGAGCAGGATTCAATAAATCCCATTCTGCTGTGGGAAGCCATGTGGAGGGGACGCCGCGGGTCAATACTCCCCCATTAAGCCGGTGGACAAGACAAAAATCACTGACACTTAGCACTTTTACACACGGGCAGAAACAAAGGGACACACACATGAAAGCACAAAGACTCTAATGGTTCTGTAGTGGTTTCAGAGCCTGGAACACACACACAGGTGTACGTTTACACACACTACGCTGCACTTAGGAGAGATCCATGAACACAAAGGCACAGTAGGTGTACGGCAAGATGCTGGCTCGATGCGGCGGCAGTGTTGTGACATTTGGAAAGAGGCATCTCAGCACAAAGCCAAACAAGTCCTCTCGTCGTGTCTGTTCGATCCGCAGACGGACAAAGAGAGAAAATAAATAACTCATTAAAAGCAGAAAACGCTGTGGCCTTAAAGGCTTTTTTCTCTTTCCGTTTCTTTTCTTTTTGTTTTCTCTCAGTGCACACACACATCAACTTTACTGTGTTTATTAGCATCAGAAATGGGAAATCCAATCAGCCATTTAGTGGAAGATACAGTTTTTCTCAGTCGCTTTGGTGCATTTTTCACACCACGATTTACATTTGCACTAACAGTTAATACATTTCTCAAAACAATTAGGACAAATTGCAAAACCTAGTTGATAAGCTGCAGAAGTGTGTCACTGGCTCAAAATGGATAGCTCATTCCTCGAAAGCAAGTTCTCTTAAATTACTTAAATAAGACACAAAATGACAAAAAAAAAAAGACACAAAATGACCCAAACAAGACACAAAATTACTAAAAGAGACACAAAATAATTTTAAAAAGACACAAAATGATTTAAAAAAAGACAAAATTATTTAAAAAAAGACACAAAATTACCAAAAGAAGACACAAAATTACCAAAAAAAGACACAAAATTACAAAAAAAAAAAAGACACAAAATGATTTTAAAAATACACACAATTATTAAAAAAGACACACAATTATTAAAAAAAAGACACAAAATTACCAAAAAAAGACACAAGTGACTTTTGCTGCCAGACTTCATACAGTTTTTAATTTATTTATTATTTACATTAAATTTCACATTTCTACTGCAGAACAAGTTCCAATTATATTCATTTACATATTTCAACTTGCATGTTATGGTTGATATTTGTAATAAAATCAATTGACCTTTTTATGGTGTTTCCTAATGTAGCAAAAAAACAAGAAAACAAGAAAAACATGTAAAATAATGCAGTAAATGTCTTAGTGTAGCAATGACATCATAATTTCTGGTAAAATGTGGCAAATCTTTCTCTTACCTTCATATTTTCCGAACATAAACTGGACCCATTAAGACTAATTAAATGGTTACAATATATAAAAGCCACTGGCCATGAATATATTTCTTTCTACAGATAAATCCAGTTTTATTTTTTTTTTTAAAAAGGCTTATTTTTCTTAAAATTCTGACACAGCTCCACAGTTTAAGATGAGTATTCAGTGATCACCTGCTCCATTGTTCCCCACATTGAACCGTCTATGAAAAGGATGTGAAGAGTTTCTCTATTTCTTTACTAATAAGGTGAAAATGAGGCTTCACATCCAACCTGCCGCCCGTGACCTCAGCGTCTTCCTCGAGCCAATTTAAACTCATCACTTTAGAAATTCTAGTTAAAACCTTTTCTCACATGAAATCATCTACCTGCCTGTTAGATCTTATTACCTGAGCTCCTTTATAGTGCTGTTTCAGCTGCCAGCTATTATAAACAGCCCCCTGTACTGTTCTCTCTCTTCTAAATCTTTTATTCAGTATAACAGGCCTTGACTCAAATAATCTAGTGTGGACCAATTTATAAATTACCATTTTTATTCTCAACTATTAGCAGCAGCACTGAGACTATTCATAGGCCACTCAAAACTTAATTTTGGCAAATAATAGAGCCAATCATTTAATTGTCACAGTGTCCAGAAAGTAATACTTTATATTCCTGCTTTTATATCTGACGCCAGCTGTTGTCACGGGTAAAACCTCTTTTTTGTGGGCTTACAGAGGGTACGGTGTACCGCAGGGATGGGTACTTGGCCCCTTGCAGTTGCTTTTTTTCGGTCTGTGATGGTGTGGAAGACAGACACATGCAACTGCAACTATTTTGATAGTCGAATAATCATTGATTATTGAAACGATTAGTCAATTTATCAGATGATTAATCCCACAATTACTTAATGGCTCTTATTTAGCCACCAAGCTTTTAAATGTAGTTGAAGGTTCTTTTAAATGGCGTATGTTGAACAAAGAGTGGACTTGAACTAGGTGGTAACCTCCGGGTCTGAGCAGGGAGGCAAACCAGGGATTGCCTTCAGCTGCATTCTAGGGAAAATTCCAGCAGGGGTTGCTAAGTGTGGCTGCAGAAGCATTTTGGTCCATTCATTTCAATGCAAAATGAGAAAACTTCTCATTTGATTTATTACCTCAGAATTTTTTTTTTGACAACACTATGGTCTCAATCACTTGTAAAAAAAGAAACTTGTTCAAGACAATTTGATGTTATTACTGTAAATCAGGGGTCTCAAACTCAAATTACCTGGGGGCCGCTGGAGGCAGGATCAAAATGACCAAAAAAAAAGAGACAAAATTACAAAAAAAAAGCGCAAAAAATGACCAAAAAAGACACAAAATTACAAAAAAGACATAAAATAACTGAACAAACACTAGGTTACTTTAAAAAGACACAAAATGACCAAAAAATACACAGAATTACCAAAAAAACACTAAATTATTAAAAAAAGACACAAAATTACACCAAAAAGACACAAAATTACCAAAAAAAGACACAAAATTACCAAAAAAGACACAAAATTACTAAAAAAGACACACAATTATTAAAAAAAGACACAAAATTACCAAAAAAAGTAATTAAAGGGACCTTCCACACACAACACGGTAAAGTGCCATTCATATAAAACTCACATTAAACTTTCATATCAAGGTGAGGGCCACAAAATATCTTCACGAGGTTCCATGGGCCGCAAGTTTGAGACCTATGGTGTAAATAAGGGCCCTTATATATATATATATATATATATATATATATATATATTAAGAAAAAAAAATATATATATATTAGGAAAAAAAAAATAAAATATATTTATCTGTAGAAAAACCAATGCATTTTTACATAGAATTCAGTGTAATTTAACACTCCAAGGAGTCGCTGCTCAGTTTTCTGAGGTCAGCAACGAACATTTATCTTTTGTTTTTTGCCAAAATGACGTTCATTTTATTAAACTGCTGCTGATTTAGACTTTTTCTAACGACTAAGTCCTCGACTCCTCATTGCACGTCTTTACTGGGCAGATATTGTGATCAGCAGGTGTGTGGGCCAGTGATGGATCAGGTGAAGGGCTGGGAGATTATAGCAGTGCATGGCATGAGAATGTGACATGAGAATCAGAATAAGAGAATTAATTGGATTCTAGACAGGTCGTTTGCTAACATTTCCTCCCGTTCCTGCTGTCGGCACACAGCTGTTTCACTTTAAATGTCTAATTTTAGAAACGGAGCCCGTCTTTAACCGTGCTTTGCAAATATCCAGCGCTGAATGTCACAAAATACTCTTCAACTCAATGAAGAACAATCCGAGACCCCCAATTTACATAATTGTGCCTCCAATTTACAGTGAATTGTGTGAGTCTTGGAGCCAGAGATAAATTGGTAAAATATCTGCTGGTAGAGAGTTCAACATGTGTTTTAATGATGATGAAGAGAGGAAAGTTCCCCCGGCTTCAGTCAGCTGAAACACGTTCATATCTACTGATGTCAACAGCTTTGCGCGCATTTGTGTGTGTGTGTGGAGCATGTGCATCCGGAGGAGTGTGCGCATGTGCGTGTATCTGTAAATGTCATCACATCAAAGGATCAAAGGCTTTGCGGTTGACCAATCAGAGCAGAGCAATCAACAGAATTAACAGCTGTGGTATCTTCTAGCACAGTGACAGCAGCCAGAGGTGGACGGACTGGAATTTCTGGCCTCGAACAAAAAGCATTTTTGGAAAAAACCATAATACCTATCATTGATCCGACTTCACTTTGAGCATCCTGAGTTCTTCCTGAACAGCTACATATGTTTTTTGTGGAGAAAAATAATAAAAAAGCTTTGTTAGAGCGATCTGAAAAACTTTTAAATATGCTTTTCTACAGAAATCTTCCTGCGTTTTTAATATGGGAGCCAGTAAGGCTGTTGGTGCGTGTTGGTGGATCATCTGTGCGTCCTACGCCCAAACTATAACTCTGACAGCTTTACCAGAGGATTGTGAGTGAAAAGACTAATTTTCCTACGTTCCTATGTATAAATTATTTCTGTAGAGTGGAATTTGCGGCCTGGAGTGCAGTTTTCAAATTTATTTTTTGACAATTTTTTCTCTCCCTCTACACTCTGGCGATGATGTCACACACTGTGACACGAACATTCCGTGCAATACACACCCATTATAACCTCAGAATTTCTCCAAAAATGATCACGGTCATTGAACAGGGATTGATAAAAAACTATATGACCTATCGAAACGTGGATTAATACACCGATACACAAGACTTGTGTCTACTGTTTAAAGTTTAAATGGAGTCTCTAGGTGAAATTATCCCGGAGAAGTAGATGTTTAAAAATCTACAATTATTGTTCTTTTTCGCTCATTTTTTTGGCCGTCCCATTCACTTCAATGCAACATTTTGGGCACGACGTGAGTCTCGAAAAATTCATATTTATCATAATCATAATTTGTCTAGAGACTAGTAGCGGGACGAAATTGTGTCCGGAAAAGGAAGAAGAAAAAATCCACAGTAGTGCTCAGTGCGATTAAAAGTAAATATGAGTGGTATTTTGCCGTCCTATATTGACACTTTTGAGTGCAGAGCAGTCTGAACATACTGCAGCCTCAGCTGGAGCCTCCCTGACCAGCTTTGAGGAAATATTAATGCAGTGTATGGTGCATTTTAGTTTAGAAAGAGGCTTGTTGGGAACATGAAAAGAAAAGATCAACAGGGGACACACAGATAATTTAAGTCTCTGTAAAAATGAACTATGGACGAATTTTCCAAAACCTCTCAGACATGGCAGGAGGACTTATGAATCAATTTTTTTTCTCCTTTCAGCCCTGAAAAAAATTTGCTTGAGTGATTTTAAAAAAAGATTCTCCATCCTCAAAGATAATTCATAACACAAGAGCCACTGGAGGTATCATCACACCACACGATGAGAATCTCTCGAGGAGTTCTGGAAGGAAAAAAGGCATTTTCTTTCATAATTTAATCTGACTGTTATGCACATAATTGGCCGAGTGACATTATTGTAACGAGCAGCTGTATTCATGCTTTTATTCTCCGCCCCCCGGCGTTCCCCGGCCACTCTGACATTTTTTCATCTGAAGATGAATACGTTCTGCACCTCCTTCTTTCTCTCCTCCTCTTCCAGGTCGCAGCCTATATCTCTCTGTCTGTCACTCTGTCATTCTCAGCCAATTACTGGCTAGCTTCAGGTGCTTAACCCCGGGCCTCGCCACCAATTGGCTCATTATATCGCTGCTTTAAATCTCCCTCTAGCTCTCTGTTCCTCTCTGGTCCTCTCTGCCTGTTTCATCTGTCACTTTCGTCTTTTTTATTTGACCTCTTGTCTTCATTTTTACATGCAGTTTTCCCCCTCTGTCTCTCTTTGTGTTTCACTTTGTCCATGGGTCTCAAACTCGCAGGCCAATTGCG